>NC_030424.2:19000000-19105000 GCF_001660625.3 Ictalurus punctatus | reverse complement strand
CACCCAATTAGACTGGGTGTGTCTCTCTGTAAACTGGCAGGCAGAATGTTTATGTGCAGAGTAGGGGAGGAAGGGAAGGTAGTTAAGGTATATATAAACTTTTTTGTATGGATATTTTCTTGTTGGTTTTTTTTCTCCATATTTTTGCAATAAAGATATGGTTTAAAAAAAAAACAAAAAACAAATGCAGTCTTCACAAGTGAAATCAAATACTATGAATTGTTTAAAATCAATTTAACAGTGCACACCTGGGCAACACAAATCGCCTGCCAGTCACATGATCTAATATTTTTAATCGCTTGAAAAATGGGTGGGTTCAAACAAAAGATGTTCTACGCTGTTTAACATATCTGTACATAAATAGAAGGAAATGAAAGCTGAAATTCTGATCTGTTGTTTCATATTCATCTTTTGATCTCAAACCCAAATGTCTTTGTTGTATAACAAAAATATATATATATATATTTTTAACAGTCAATGCTGTCAATTTCTCATAGTCTTGTTATTTTTCTACTCTCTTGATTTTAGACTGTCAATCCAACATCTGTAGCTGTGCACAAAACTACAGTTGGAGTACAGATGTGTGTAACATACATCCTGAGTGCTGCCAGAATAATAACTCATGTTCATCTGTCCTTCCTGGCGCTATGTGCCTCTACAAAAACAGCGGTAATATATTCAGTCTGAGGTTTTGCATTTGTGTTTAGCTAAATATAACAACTAAGTGCATCTTTCTTTGTCTTTCTCCAGTGCTTGTTGATGGATCATTTACCATTAAAGATGGAAAATTACCTGCCAATCATGATGAGGAAAAAAAGATTTTAACTAAAACTGTATGTGCTGCACTACAGGAAATCAATATCAAACACAAAATTAAGTAAAACTGCTATAAATATTTTAGTGAGACTGACACACCATTAGTGACTGTTAGCATATATGTTTATATCATATAGCCTGAAACTTATCATGTGGAATGTTTATTCACTGTCTTATACCTCTGCCTTTTAAACCATTACACTTACAGTCTAGTAAGTGTGACAATACAAAATCAGTTGCTAGAGTGGCATTTTCAAAATTACATTGGTCCAAAATTAAGGTAGCTCAGTCACCTCTCAAGACCCCCTGTTTTGATCTCTCACTAAACTGATTAAATACCATGCTCACCAAATTTATTGCCATCATAAAGACAAGGCATTATCCAATACAAACTTATTCACTTATGTCACTCACTAACATAATCGAAATGTGCATTTCTTAGCAAGACTTAGCAATACAGCCAGTAATTTGCACCATAACTGTCAATTACAAAAGGCTGCTCTGAGCTGAGTTGGTTTGAATGAATACCCAAAACAAAAAATTCTAGCCAAATCCACCAAATTAGCTGATCAGCCCAATTAGCTCCTCAGAATTTTATAGAAAAGTGCTCTCTATATCTTGGATCTAAAGGGGTCCAAATGTCTGAGACTACTAGTAAAACTGCTTCTATTTTGCATTCTTTTCAAATTTTATACCAAAAATATCGGTTAAAAATTATATTATCAGCAACAGCTTGAGTGAAAAGTAAAATCTTCTATTTGGTATCCCCTACTTTTGCTTTAATGACAGCATACACTCCAGCTGGCAAAGACACCACAAGTAAAACCAATAAAACCTGACAATGTTGGATCAAATCCATCTCAGCGTTATCTGAACATGTGCTCCAACGGAGTTTAAATAGTTCTATAAATAATGAAATAGTTATTGAATATTACTTTTTGTTGTTTTACTTTTCTGTTTATTTTAATCAAAAAATTTTATATATATATGTGTGTGTGTGTGTGTGTGTGTGTGTGTGTGTGTGTGTGTGTGTGTGTGTGTGTGTGTGTGTGTGTGTGTGTGTGTGTGTGTGGTCTCATCATTTTGAGCTCCACTGTATTCTACTAATCTTTTTAGAGTCGCTATAAAACAGTTATAGCATTTCAAAGAGCTAATAATTATAATAGGTATTTCCATTGGATTTTTATTAATCAAGGGTTGTATTTTTATTTATTTGTTTATTCAAATACTATGGTCTAAGCTGGTGTTTTATGTCTTTTAGCTAATTTCCACATACAGCAGTATGAACTGGTTTGACTCACTGAATATTACAAACCTCAGGTAATGATAATGGACAACAGTAGAAATCTTTTGCACATTTGAAATGTTAATTAATTTGCTAAATGTTTATCCAGCCAATGAATGTAAGATGACTATGAAGCCATTGTAAAAAAAATTTTTTGTCTTTTAAAAAAAAAAAAGGTCAGGTAGTGTCATCGGAGACTTCGTAATGCTAATAAATGGTCCATTTGACCTGAGCAAACTTGTGAACACGACCAATAAGCTGCAGAATACATTAAATGCCACTTTCACCATTATAACCTCAGGTAAGGTAATTCTAATACTTTAAGAGTGCTTCAGGCATAACCTATCTGCAACATTTTATGCAAGACAGTAACTCATCCTATCTCCCATGCACAATTTGTAGTTGTAATTTGTAACTGTAACATTCATATTGCCAGTGCTAAATTCAGTTACATTTTGTATAGCAATGTTTTGTAAAAATATGTGTTGTGTTATACACCAGTGAAACAGCTCAATTAAAACACATGGATGGCATCCAGGGAGTTGTTGTCTAATACAGTTTTGAGAAAAATATTGCTTTTTGATGAAAAAAATTCTTTTGATAAATAAAACTTCTCATATTGGTAAAAAAAATATATATATATTTACTGTATGCAAATGGACATTTGTTCAATTTCTAGATTCACAAATAATTTTTATCCCTTATGTGTGAAACTGTGTCTTTCCTATATTTATGCACAATTTATATAACTTTTTTCTGCCATGAGTGTCATGCTAAATTCTCTTTGCTCTAAAACTGGTCAATTGAAATAACAAACATATTTTTTGCTGAAAGAAATCTAAATTTTTCCTGAATAATAATTGCCAAAAATTAGCACCTTCCCTTTGTTACAATAATAAAAGTCTCCACTGCTAAAATATCTGAGAAGCAAGGTCACATGGGGGTCACTTAGCAATCGATTTACTTTAGTTATTCTATTACGAATATCTTCAGGGCCCTCAGAAACATTACCCTTGCTTGTGGAAAAAAAGACATATTTTTCTTAAAAGTAACTTTTAGCATAGTAACTGTGGAACTCTTTTGATAAAAATGAACTACATTACATTACACAAGACACAAGAGGCTATATAAAAAATGATGTCTTTGGAAAAGCACACATTTAAGCATTTCCATAGGAGTTATTCATGATTGCAGTTATTTAGCACACAAGGGGTTTTTTAATTAAATAGTGTCATCAAATATTTATATTAACAACCTCACTTATATGTTGTGGTTTTTTTGTTGTTGTTGTTTTGTTTTTTTACAGGTTTTATAACAATTACAGCTCCAGATCGTATTGGTTATGACACTGCTGTTAACATCACATGCACCACACCAGACAGCCTAGATAATGTAAATTGGTACATACAAAAAGGTGCAAGTAAACAACGTATCACTAATGGCACTGAAGCCACTGTAACTCAGGATGTTCTAAGTAGCATGATTATTCTTAGTAAAGCTTCTGAAATCTGGAAAGGTAGGTTGTTTCCTAAAGAATTAATTTATTTCTTTGGTTTGTTTGTGTTGTCCCCCCCCCCCCCCCCCCCCCATATTTAATTATCTGGCAAAATTCTCTATTTCATTTGAACACAGGGATATTTATATGTGATTACACATCTGAAAACTCTTCTAACATAATACACAGAGCAAGTGTATATTTGGATGTTGCACTTTTGCCCCAAATCTTTATCACCAGTTACCCACAATTCCCAAATTGTCGGCTGCACAACACGGATAGTGTTATGGTTAAGTGTATCATAGACAACAGCACAGAAACGTACAATGTTACCTGGTTGCCAGTAGATTCTGCATTGCAGCCAACAAGTAAGCACAACCAATGTTTTCTTTCACACTGTGCCCATCCAGATGAGCACACACACGCATAAAAACAGTTTTCTGCTAAAATATTAAAATGACAAGTTTACAGTTTGATCAACTGTATATTTTGTTCTAATTATAAATGGCACATATATGTTTCAAGCTTCTATAGGCAATACTACAATCTACAATATAAACATCAACATCAACTGTCAAGAGAAAAAGGACGTTTATAATGCTACATGTATATTTACAAATAGAGAAAATAACACAAGAAATGCCACTGTAAAGATACCAGTCATTTATGGTAAGTTTTCAATCAAACATCAATTTATTAATAAATTCAACAGAGCAATTAAAGCATTGGTTAACCTTATAGTGTGTAAAGCATAATGTGTAAAAAGTTTGTCATTTTCAATATAGAGCATTAGCCCTTGTACAGTTTATTTGTCAAAGTGGTGATAGTTGTTCTTTGAGTTGCAAGATGTGGGGCAAAAAAAACTTTCATTTTTTTTAACCAGCCGACTCAATTGTTTGTTCATCGAGTGATGACTGGCCAGAAGCAAAGGCTAATTTCACTGCCATACTGCAATGTAATGCTAATGAAATTGGTTTTAAATCAAGAGACTGTGCAAACAACAAAGATATGGGGGTTTGGAAGGACGTAAACTCTCAATGTGTAAACACAGAAATTTGGAACCTGTTGGCTACAGCTCAGGTATGAATGTCCTTTTTTTTTTTAATGTTTTACCTAGAATATTCTATTTTAGTCTGACATTACCCAAGATGGGATCCATGCCTTTTTTTTTCTTTTTCTTTTTCTTTTTTTTTGGATGTATAACAATTTACATTATTACATGATTATCTAAATCCTAAAGAAGGAGAAGCTCTGGAGTTTAACAATGTTGGTATGCCCATATGTATAAATGGAGGAATGTCAGACTGAATGAATGAACAATATTAAATTGTAGATTTGTACCATCACAACATGATTTTCTTCTGTCATCCAGCTCTCTAATTCTGTAAACATATATGCTTCTGTCTTTAACAATAAATAACAGAATCTTCAGAGAGGATATGGGCTTGTTAAAGACAATGCAAACAATCTGTTCGACCTTTTAAAGGTGAAAAGTGAGGATCAGATCATGAATACATTTCCAAATATTAATGCATCAGTGGATGTATTAGACACCCTGCAAAATGCTTCTAAAATACAAAACACTACATTCAATGATTCTATGGTCACTGTAAGTATTGGCAGCTATTTTCATACTAAGTTATAATAAAAGTGTATGTCAACAGTTACACTAAGCTTAAACTGTAATCTTTTGTAAATTTCAGAATTTTGTGAAATCTTCAAGCAATCTTTTAAATATAAGTTTAAAACAGACTTGGAATTCACCGGCCATTGAGATAAATTACAGTTTGGCTATTAAATATTTAAAAGCTGTTGAAGGAGTTGCAAATCAAATCGAGACAAGCAAGAACCAACTATACGACGAAGAAAATGTAAAATTAATGATATGTAACACATCTGTGGAATCATGCACTAAAACTTTCAACATCAGTTTGGAGGATGATAAAGAAGGGACTATTTATCAAATTAAGATAAATAATCTACCTGACCTGCTACCACAATATTTGAACAATGATCCAAGTGAATTTATATTGTCGGTCACTGCTAAAAATGCACGCAAAATCTCAATGGATTTCCCAACCCGGAGAGTTCCAAACCACAAAATATTTTGTCTGTATTTTGATTTTGATACATCCAAGTGGTCTGATGATGGTTGTAAATGGGGTGGGGTATTTCAACCAAATACCTGCATATGTGATCACTTGTCTGCATTTACATCTCTAATGTCTAAAGAACCTGTGGTTCTAAAGTATATGGATGAGATAACTTATACAGGTTTAGGGTTCTCTATTTGTTCACTTGTTCTATGTTTAGCAATTGAGTTTGTGGTATGGAATACTGTGGTAAAGTCCAATATCGCCCACTTTAGACACACTGTCTTAGTAAATATTGCACTCTGTTTGTTGATAGCACACGGTAGCTTTCTAGCAGCTTCCTCTCCAAATCCAGCTATCAGCCAGTGGTGTTTTGCACTTACAGTTATGAAACATTTTTGCTTCTTGGCTGTGTTTTTCTGGATGTTGTGCATGAGTCTGGGGCTCCTACACCAAATGATATTTGTTTTTGTTCAGTTAAGGAAAAAAGTCTATTTGGGATTCTGTTTTTCTCTTGGTTATATCTGTCCTTTATTTATTGTAATATGTACAATCATCACTTATGAAAATGGTCGCGCTGACTCATACTATGTAAATGAAACGTGTTGGTTAAAGTATGAGAGTGCACTACATGGGTCAATCCATGCCTTTGTTATTCCTGTTGGTGTAATTGTGCTTGTGAATATGTTCACTATGGTTGTGGTTATTAGCAGGATCTTAAAACCTACTTTGTCTGAGGGAAAAAGTCATGATGAAAAGGAAATTGTAAGAAGTGTTATCAGAACTGTTGTCCTCCTAACCCCTACGCTTGGAATAACATGGATCTTTGGCTTCTGTGTGCTACTAGTTGACCTCACAATGTACCCTTTTGCCCAGATTGTAAATTATGCTTTTACCATTTTCAATTCTTTTCAGGTAAGTATTAACCATTCAATCCTACATTATTTACTAAAAAGAATGTTTTGTCTTGTCTATCCTTAAAACAAATACTAAAAAAAACCCCTCAATTTCCATGCAGGGCTTCTTCATTCTACTAACAGGATGTTTTGGAGAGAAAAAGGCAAGTTGTTGCTTAAAAAATTCTGAAGCTGTTAGGAAATGAGTTTTTATATAAACAGGTCCTCACATATTTTGATAAGTGCTCAATGGCAGCCTCTCGAAAATAACCTTTTTTTTTTTTTTTTAAACCTTAATCTCCATCTATTTTCTCCAAAGGTTCGAGATGCACTGCTCATGCGCATAAGACCACAGGTAAATTATACTGAAGACCTTTATATATAAATGTAGTGCAATGGTTTCTAGTGTATACCCTCACTTGCATTTTTGATGAAACATTAGACATTTATTGTGAGTTCTACAGATTTCTTCATTATCACAAATAACAAAATGTGTTTAGATATATGCTGTAGTGGGTTTTCAATATTAAATGAACAGATAAACTGTAAAATAAAGATACATTTTCCCCATCTATAAAACAATGGTTTCAAACAGTTGCACTTTATTGTACAGTTAGAGTTAGACAAGTTATAAGAAGCAGTTTGTTAAACTGACCAAATTATTATTATTCCAGCATTCAGCACATTATACAAGTAAAAGCTCAACGTCGATGACAGCAGCAGTTAAAAAAAAATAACTGATCTGTTCTACAAAGGTAAGTAAGCTTTATTTTCTTCACCAACCTATGTACTATGTACCCTTGTGAATTGATGAATGCTAATCTACCTGACAAATTGGTTTATTTGTTTGAACCCATGTTTTTAGGCTTATATTCAAATACAAGCTCATGCAACCAATAATCTTGGAAGGACCAGACCTGCTTTTCTATATGAGTACATAAATTCATAACCAGCATAGCCTTTAGTTTGTCTTGTTTATTTTTGTACTAAGATAAACCTACATATCTAATTGTATTAAATATGTGATTGTTTAGAGCTTTTTTAAATGCAGATTTGTTTAATCATCATATTATGCTTGGCTTGTTTTTGAACTCCTTGAAATTTTTGTATCATATTTAAACTGTTTGAATTAAGATTATGCATGTAAACACTTACTTTCTATCAAAAGCAATGCATTAGTTATTAGTTACTATTGAATGCCATGCTGGCATATTATTATTTTCCTGAAATACTGAAACTTAAATGGTCATAGTGTTTTGTAGATTCTTTCATAAATAATGTCATAGTTAATAGTTATTTAAGAAATAATATAGTGTCCTTTAGACATATATTAATTGCATGTAGAGTTTATAAATTAATTTGATCTAAATATCTTCTTTGCTTCACATTAAGAAAAAATATACATCCTTAATGTAACGCTTCCATCCATAACACAAAAAAACACAGAAGATAATTTTACCAAGATAAAAGTGAGGCTTACTAACATAATATAGAAATCTTAATGTAATATTTGGTTATATTTTTCCTCTTAAAAATCCTTCTTGCTCTAAATTGGCTTGAATATACAACACAAGAACCACAATTCTGTTATATAATTAATTTTTGTTTTCCTGGCTGGTGTAGGCAATATGCCAGTATACAAAATGTCTATGTTTAATGCTTGGATTTTACTTCATGATATCATGTGATTATTATTATTATTTATTTATTATTTTTTTATTTTATTTATTTATTTATTTTTGCCTTGCCTTGCCTCATGGTTTTTGGTTTGTTTTTTGTTTTTTAATATAAATAAAACCTAACATTTCATGGCCCTTTTCTTTTTCCTGTTGTTTTCTTTCTCTTTTCTTTTTTTCTTTTTTCAGCCACCACCAGTCTTATCTGCGTTAGGCCTTTAAGCAGCTGCATGTCATTGTTGCATGCATTGAGCTTGTGCTCTGTAACAAACTGACAATTGCATCTTACATGTATACACTGAATATGTGCAAGGTTTAGAAATTCTGAAAGAAACCCTGCTGAGAAACTGTACACAATATATGGCTTTCAGTTTGTCTAACAGCTGTGCATGTGTCATTACTTTGGATTTCATACAGGCGGTGATAATTGGTTCAGGCTTTGTAAATTCTACCTAGCAAACAAAATGCATTTTGATCAGTAGAATTTGGGCCAACAGTTTTCAAAAAACCATTTTTGCTTAGAAGGAAACAACAGGGATAGGGTTGTTTTTTTTTTTAGAGGGAATCAGAAAATAGTTTCATACCATTGGTATTATAAGTTTTAAAAGAAAAGTGTGTGTGTGTGTGTGTGTGTGTGTGTGTGTGTGTGTGTGTGTGTGTGTGTGTGTGTGTGTGTATGTGTGTATGTATATATATATATATATATATATATATATATATATATATATATATATATATATATATATATATATATATAATCAGCCATAACATTACAATTATTAACAGTCAGTTCTCAAAGTCGATGTGTTGGAAGCAGAAAAAATAGGCAAGCATAAGGATCTGAGGCTGACTGATATGCATGGGGAGGCTGGCCCATCTGGTACGATCCCACAGAAGAGCTACTGTACAGGAGATTGCTGAAAATGTTAATGTCTGTCTAAGATATAAAGGTATCAGAACACACGGTGCATTGCAGCTTGCTGCATATGGGACTGCGTAACCAAAGACTGGTCAGAGTGCCCATGCTGTCCCCTGTCCATCACCAAAAGCATATACAATGGGCACGTGAGCATCAGAACTGGACCATGGAGCAATGGAAGAAGGTGACCTAGTCTGATGAATCACATTTTCTTTTACATCAACTGGACGGCCAGGTGTGCGTGTGTGAATTACCTGGGGAAGAGATGGCACCAGGGTGCACTATGGGAAGAAGCCAAGTTGGCGGAGGAAGTGTGATGCTCTGGATAATGTTCTACTGAGAAGCTTTGGGTCCTGGTATTCATGTAGATGTTACTTTGACTTTCACCACCTACATAACAGTTTTGTAGACCAATAACACCCCTTCATGGCAAGCATATTCCCTAATGACACTGGCTTTTTTCATAATGCACCCTGCCACACTGCAAAAAATGTTCAGGAATGCTTTGAGCAACATGACAAAGGGTTCAAGGTGTTGACTATCCCACCAAATTCCCCAGATCTCAATCTGATCAAGCATCTGATTTACCAGACATGGTATATTAAGCCATGGTATATTAAATATTACAGTAGAATAGGCATTTGGTATCCAGATGTACACACCAGTCCAGTAGATGGCCGGCAACTGGATGTAAAAGGCCACAAATTCAAAAGATGGCCACTAGATGGCAATATAACTTTAAGGCTATGCACATCTTCAAAGGGCCTGTTGTTGGACAGGAGGCCATTTTCTGGCCATTACAAGTAATGCTGAAGATGGTGATTTACGCATAATCACACAGTATTTAGCATCCCTGCTTTAGTCATTTAGCAAAGAAAGAAAGGGAAAGCTATTATCAACAGTAACAACAATATCAAATATTCTCAATCAGATGCAGGCTTATTCAACATAAAGTACATTTGATTACTAAAACAAAAATGATTTCATTTTTTGAATTAGCAGATTATCTAAGCTTTCTTGCCATTAACACAAAAAAAATCTCCCAACACATGATGCATTTCTGAAATTCTCAAGATGTTGACTATCTACTATATGTTACATCAAAATATTTTAATCATACACTATGGGCAAAAGTATGTGGACAACCCTCCACGTAATTATTAGTAGGTTGGGTGTTTCAGCCACACCCATTGCTAACAGGTGCATAAAGTCATGCACATAGCCATGCAATCTCACACTGAAGAGTGACTTTAAATGTGGCGCTGTTATAGGATGCCACCTCAGGTGCAACACCAGCTCAGCCATGAAGAACCAAATTAGTCCATCTGGAATGGTCACGATTAGTAAATCGGTCATAAATCAATTTATCTAGGACTTTTAAAGGCTCCTGTACTGTCATGCCTCAATCCCTGGTATATAACTATGATACAGAAGTTGAGATTTAGCTCGGTTAAAAGGCTTGAAGAACAGCAAAGTCTTTTGTTTCTGGGTTTCCATGTAACACAATAAAATCCTGTACTCATATTGTTATTTTATTCCCACAACAGCATCTATTGATTTAAATGAAGTACCATCATAATTCTGTCCAGTCCAGCCGCGTAGATAGAGCTGCGGTCGGAAGTTTACGCATGCCTTGCAGAATCTGCAAAATCTTGATACTTTTAACAAAATAAGAGGGATCATACTTTTTTTAAAATTATTATTTAGTATTGTCCTGAATAAGCTATTTCATATAACAGCTGTTTACATAGCCTATAGTCCAAAAGACAAGATAAAAGCTGAATTAATAAAAAATTACCCAGTTCAAAAGTTTACATATCCTTGATTCTTAATACTGTTTTTGTGTTTTGTGATAGCTATTCATGAATCCCTTGTTTGTCCTGAGCAGTTAAACTGCCCACTGTTCTTCAGAAAAATCCTCCAGATCCTGCACACTCTTTGCTTTTCCAGCATCTTCTGCATATTTGACCCCTTTCCAACAGTGACTATATGATTTTGAGATCCATCTTTTCACACTGAGGACAACTGAGGGACTCGTACACAACTATTACATAAGGTGCGAACATTCACTGATGCTCAATAAAAGTAACACGATACATAAAGAGCCAGGGGGGTGTAAACTTTTGAACAGGATGATTGGTGTAAATTGTTATTATTTTTGTTTAAATAGTTAGTACTGCCCTTCAGAAGCTAAATAAGGTATTTACGTGTCTCCCAGAATACAAAATAATAACAATTTACACTGATCATTCTGTATTAATAGTGTATTAATAATGTGTAGGAGGTAACTCTTAATGTTGCGAGGTGACTTATTGTTTAAATAAATAAATAAATAACTAATATGACAGGTCATTGGAATTCACAGATGAAAAACCTACTGGACATAAAGGTAAATGAGAAATCAATAGGCTAATGTGTGGAATTTTTGATAAAAATCTGACAAACAATGTGAAGATTTATTGTATGCATTGTAAGTTTTAAAATTTGGAAAACAAGCTGTAAATATTAATCAGTGCCATATCCCTGCAGAGATGGTTATTAAACCGATAAAGAGTGAATTAATAAGACAAAAGACATTGGAATAAAGAATGAGAAATAAGCATCCATGGGCATTATTTAAAAATGTAAATACTCTGTAAATATATAATTTGCGTGATTGTAAATTGATTCGATGTGTTAAATGGCGCACAGTGACTTAGTGGTTAGCACGTTCGTCTCACACCTCCAGGGTTCAGGGTTCGATTCCTACTGTGGGAGTGCGGCGTTTGCATATTTTCCCCGTGCTGTGGGGGTTTCCTCCCCCAGTCCAAAGATGAGGAAAGGCTGATTAGCATGTCAAAGTGTCCATATTGTGTGTCCTGTGACTGGATTGTGATCCAGGGTGTACCCCGCTTTGTGACCCATGTTCCCTGGGATAGGCTACAGGTTTCCTCGTGACCCTGAAAAGGATTCAGCGGTATAGAAGATGCATGGATGTAGATGTGCTAACTGGATACTAAAACCTCGCTGCAGCATTCACTAGGAGCTGCACTTCATCGTTTTGACCACCAGATGCCACTAACGCTCACTGTGTAGAAAAGTTCAAGTAATGAACCTTTTATTTAATACAGTTGGGAGGAAAGCGCAATTGTTTCAAAAATACATTGCATTCATGGAAAGAGGAGAGAGTGAAAGAATACTTTCTGAAAAATACGTAGCTGCCTGCTGAGCACACTAAGGAAATTGGCTGGTGACGTAATGCTTACTGCTTTAGCCACGCCCACTGCTCGCTACCGTTTCTAAACCGGAAGCGGCAAAGTAGTGTGAAGAAACGTTCGCTTCCAGACGCGAGGAAGTGGAGTAAGTCAGTTTAAATATTTTACAGAACTGAATACGATTTAACAATAAACGTTATGCGAACCTATGCTATACAGTATGAAGGGTTCCATACTCGTCGGAAATGAAGTCAGTGCAGTGGGTTCCTTCAACTGTACAATGTTTCGCTTTCAGCCATGACAGTACTGACGCTATTTGGCGCCAGTTTTTGCATAAGTTTTGTTTGTTTGACCCTTTATGTGATTCGATTGTGTGTTTCTCTGTGTGTGTGTGTGTGTGTGTGTGTGTGTGTGTGTGTGTGTGTGTGTGTGTGTGTGTGTGTGTGTGTGTGTTTGAAAAATAATAAACTGTGTTAAGCTGAACGAGAATACTATACTTAACAGGTTGTGGTCCAGTTTATTTTGAAAGTTCAGCTCATGTCTTGACCTGTCACTTGGTTGTTATTGCTAAGTGTTAATCTAAACCTAATACAAAGCACATACATGCATTACTCACAAGTTACTCTTCTATTTTTTAGCCTATTTGTACTATGAGTAAAAGAAAGATCAATGCTCAGCTTGCTGAAAAGCCTGCGAAAACCCGCAGGACAGAGGGCACGACACATGGCCAAGAGGATGAGGACATGGAGGAAGAAACAGGCTTTCTTCAGGAGCACCATTTCTCTACCTCAGTCAGTCATTTCATAGCTAGACAGAATTATACCTTTCATTGAACTGACCTTTAATTTTTGTTTGTTTGTTTGTTTCAGAGTGCTGGCGATATTGGTGTTATTGAGAGCATCACTTTGAAGAACTTCATGAGTCATCACTTGCTTGGCCCTTTTCAGTTTGGACCAAATGTTAATTTTATTGTTGGAAATAATGGAAGTAAGGACGAACAGAATTATTTACGCTATTACGTTACATCAACATCAAGTTGAATTAAAGCCAAATAGCATACTTTCATCCATTTTCAGCTTGAAAAGGAGTAGAGTACACTTTATGAGCAAGATCATTCATTATGCTTGAAAGAACATAAGTGAGGATGTTTTACAGAGAGCTCCCAGTATACGCATTTCTGAAGCTGATCAAACGTTTAGGTAGATACAGTATAAGGCCAAAATTATGTAGACAACCATCACACTTATATGTGTCTTCTGTACCATTATGCTGATAATGGTACAGTATTTGATATTATTTATTGATACTGTTAGGTGGGAAGAGTGCTATCCTTACTGCTCTCATTGTTGGCCTGGGTGGTAAAGCAACTACAACCAACAGAGGAGCCTCTTTGAAGAGTTTTGTCAAATATGGAGAAAGGTGGGTCTCCCTTTTTTTTTTTTTTTTTTTTTTTTCTCCTTTTGTTTTTTTTTTTTTTTGGACATTGGTCTTATTTACTATGAAAAAAACTGTCTTATGTTGTGCTTTAATATCATTCCATATCCAGCTCTGCAGAAGTTACCGTAAAATTGAGAAACAGAGGAAGCGATGCTTATAAAGGTGATGTATATGGGGATTGCATCTCTGTTGAGCAAAGGATCACTGGCGATGGTTGCAGGACATGCAAAATCAAGAACAAGTCTGGTATTAATAAATACATAAAATAGTTTTTTGCTGACCAATATGTGCAATACTTTAAACAATATGTTGTTTAAAAAAAATAAATAAAACAAGCTAGTATTTCTGTGTCTTCAGGGATTATTGTCTCTACAAAGAAGGAAGAGTTAACAGCAATATTGGACCATTTCAATATACAGGTAATTTTTTTAATTCTGCGAAGTTGTTCATTTTTATCTTCTTTTTTTGTTTGTTTTTTATTTCACTTGTGCCAATTTGATGTTTCTTGTATTGTACTTATTACAGGTTGACAATCCAGTCTCAATCTTAAATCAGGAAATGAGTAAACAATTCCTTCATTCAAAAAGCGAAGCAGATAAGTACAAGGTAATAATTTAAAATAAAATCTCTTTAAAGCAAAGTTAAAAATTATTTGATGTTTTATGTTACATTTACAATTTAAAGGGTTATGTTTAAATTTAAACACAGTTTACTGAAGTTATCTGATGTACTTTGCAATCAGGTTTATTGAATCACAAACCTGAGTCTTTTGTTAAGAGTTATTGTCTCTCTTGTTTGAAAGTTTTTCATGAAGGCCACTCTGCTAGAGCAGATGAAGCGAGACTACATTCACATCAAGCAGACCAAAGCTCTGACACGGGAACAAGTGGAAAGGCAGGAGGAGGTAAACTAGTCTTCCCTAAAATAATTCATACTATGCTCCTATAAATTGGTTAATCACTGTTGTTATGCATTTTTAGTGTCTACGAGATCTCAGACAGTTGTTTTTACAAAAGAAAGAAAAGTATGAAAGTCTATCAACACTTGAGAAAATGAGGGAGACACTGGAAGATTTAAAGAAAAAGATGGCATGGGCTCTGGTATGTTTTCTCTCCTGGTTGCTTGGTACATGTTGAACAATGTAACATTAAATATTAGACATTAAAGTTTTTGTTTATTTGACCAGGTGGGAGAAAAGGAGAGAGAAGTACAACAACTAAAGGAACAGATTGATAAAGAACATTTTGATGAACGTAATGAACAAAAGCTACAGCTATGTCAGGTATGTGATGAACAGCTGTCACTGCTGCATTCTTGAACTGAACACTGTGTATTGTTAAGGGATTTATTTAAATAGGAAGAACATAATTCATGCTTGAATTGAGGGCATTTCATCATTTGTGTCATCTGCAAAGCTAATATATGCTAGATATATGGCTTTTCCTATACTCTGAAAAGTCTGTGATTCCTCTTCTAGAGCAAAGTTGCAGTTACTGAAAAGAAACTGCAGGATATCCAGCAGAAGCTTGGAAAACTGAAAGAGGAGGATGAATGTTTAGCAGAGGACAGTCGAAAACTGAAAGAAGAGGCAAAGCTCAAGAGTAAAAATCAGAAGAACCAGGAAGTAAGACACTCTCCTAATTTTATTTCCTGAAACAATCATTTCCTTTGATCAATCATGACCCATATGCATGGCTAGTATTTTATTTTTTATTTTGCTGGGGTTTTTTTTAGGTGGTGTACTTTCGTGCTGTGAACAAATTAAAACAATTAGAAAAAGAGCAATGCCTTCTCCGGGAGAGAATTAATAACATAAATAACAGGTGGGTCACATTTGGTAAGGACAATACAGAGTGAGAAATATATTAACAGACAGTGCCTTCCAACATTACTGGCACTGCATGGGAACGTTATGAATTAAAACATTAACATGTCATATGGTCAGCGATGGTTCTTTAAGGTCACTTACCCTTGATAGATACTTTAGTAATATGTAAGGTGCTAATATGACAAACTAAATACCAAGTTTGTCACTGTAGTTTGCCAGTTGTGAATTACTGAGCATTTTCTATTGTTTTTTGCCATAATACGAGAAGGAATCACGAGGCAGAGCAGACACAGCGGATAAAGAAAATATTTGCTCTGAAGAAGCAGCTGGAAAACATTGAGGCAGAGTCTACAACCCTTAATCAAGAAATCAAGGAGAAACAGCAGGCCCTTTTCAAAGGAAGGGAAGAATATGACAAGCTAAGGTAAAACTGGCCCCATATCACAATTTACGTTTAGGTAAAATGTTTTAATACACCCAGCAGTTCGATACATGTCAACTGGCATGAAGAATAATTTCAGGTAATTAACCATAATGATACCTTCACTGTTTGCATTTAGGATGATGCTTTGTAAGTGTAGAATGTAATGCCAAGTACAGTATAACGTGTACAGAGAAAAAAAAAATCTTACTTTGCTTTCTTGTGTTTTAGCATGGAAGAAAAAAACATCCAGGTCTCTCTGGAGTCCAAAGTGAAGAGAAAGAACCAACTCACAGCCAGCAAATCCAACAGATTGAGACGATTTGGTGATCGTATGCCAGAATTATTGGAGTCAATAGACAAAGCACATGCTCAAGGACGCTTCATTAAGAAACCTGTGGGACCAATAGGTGAGAAGTTTATTTATATCACAGGATCGTGTGTAGCTGAGGGTTTTCCTCTCTCATGGTTTATCTGCCTTCACAATCTGATAAACTTCATGATTTTGACATTTTTGAGGCACAGTACCAGAAAAGTTTAATTGCTGTTGCTTAAATTCATATTTTATGAATCACTGATGTCCTGTAAGTCCTGTAAGTTTTACCGAAATGGTTGCAAAGGGATTTGAATCAGAAATCTAAGCTATCAAGAGTCTGGACAGATGTCATGCGACAGTCTAAGATTTCTTTTACCTTGATTATGCTGGACCTTTTTTGTCATAGATTAAATTTGTACACTTAAAAAAAAATTTCCGTGTATTGAAACAAGCATACTCAAACATTGTCTATTAATGAGGGTATAAGTATATTTGCTTTTGAATAAGTCCTTTATCTTTTAAGCCAAATTGAAAAGTCTGAAATAATTTTCTTGCTTTTTTTCTCTCTGCCAGGTGCATGCATCAGACTTAAGGATCCAAGTTTAGCTGTGGCTGTGGAAAGTTGCTTACGGAGTTTCATGAAAACGTTTTGCTGTGACAATTACAAGGATGAAAAGGTTCTACAGGAGCTGATGCGTCCACATTTCTCTGTTGGCAGCAGACCCCAGATTGTGGTATGCGCTTTCACAGACCATGTTTACAACATTCAAAACCGGTAAGTATTTCACTTTTTGTCTAAGTTTTGATTAACGTCAAGAATGTAGAAGAAAGTCCCTGAAACTTGGAATTTTTTTTTTTTTAAATGCTCATATTAAACTAAAAGGACAATGGTAGACATTTTACTGTGAATGTGATGAAAGCTTTAGCTTGTCAAACTGGCAGTTACAGCTAATTTCCAGTATACATTTTGGTCTATAGGGACAATTGATACTGGTATCAACATATGTCGAAATAAGTTGTCAAACTGACACACTTCTCAGATTTCCTCTTGTATAATTCCCGGATTAGATTTCAGAGTGCAATGCAGAGTAAAGATTTTTGACCACAAAAATGGCATGCACCATTAGTGGGTGGTAGTTACATGTTCTTGGTTGTCATCTGATGAGGATTGGAACACACATTTGGTCTCACATGCTTTCTGAAAATGCGATTGCTAATTGGCATCTTCCTGCTTTTCATTTTTGTTGTTGTTAGAGGTGTACACCACCCAGAGTTTCCATCGGTTTTGGACACTCTTGTCATTGACAATCCTGTGATCACTAATTGTTTGATAGACATGCGGAGCGTTGAATGTATTCTTATAATCAAAGTAAGTAGATTAATACTTTAAGTTTCACAGTCAGTGGGCTTTCCAGTTATGTTATAAATATATATATATATATATATATATATATATATATATATATATATATATATATATATATATATATATATTACACACAGTATCTCACAAAAGTGAGTACACCCCTCACATTTTTGTAAATATTTGATTATATCTTTCAATGTGACAACACTGAAGAAATGACACTTTGCTGCAATGTAAGATAGTGAGTGTACAACTTGTATAACAGTGTAAATTTGCTGTCACCTCAACATAACTCAACACACAGCCATTAATGTCTAAACTGCTGGCAACAAAAGTGAGTACACCCCTAAGTGAAAATGTCCAAATTGGGCCCAAAGTGTCAATATTTTGTGTGGCCACCATTATTTTCCAGCACTGCCTTAACCCTCTTGGGCATGGAGTTCACCAGAACTTAACAGGTTACCACTGGAGAACTCTTCCACTCCTCCATGATGAGATCACAGAGCTGGTGGATGTAAGAGACCTTGTGCTCCTCCACCTTCCATTTGAGGATGCCCCACAGATGCTCAATAGACTTTAGGTCTGGAGACATGCTTGGCCAGTCCATCACCTTCACCCTCAGCTTCTTTAGCAAGGCAGTGGTCATCTTGGAGGTGTGTTTGGGGTCATTATCATGCTGGAATACTGGCTTGCGGCCGAGTCTCCAAAGGCTTTCCGAAGTACATGTTGGCATTCATGGTTCCCTCAATGAACTGTAGCTCCCCAGTGCCGGCAGCACTTATGCAGCCCCAGACCATGACACTCCCACCACCATGCTTGACTGTAGACAAGACACACTTGTCTTTGTACTCCTCACCTGGTTGCCGCCACACATGCGGGACACCATCTGAACCAAATAAGTTTATCTTGGTCTCATCAGACCACAGGTCATGGTTCCAGTAAACCATGTCCTTAGTCTGCTTGTCTTCAGCAAACTGTTTGAATACCTTGAATAACTGCATGAACCCATATTGCACAATACAACTGTGTACATTTTTGTCATTAGCCTACCTTACTCTGATGACTTGCACTGAATGGAATCAGTCAGGGATGCATGGTCCAGACAGTAGTTGCTGATATCCAGCCTCAAGCAAACTTCCAAATGATCATCAGTCATGGTGGAACGGTATTTGGACATAATGATCTTCACGTGTGAAAAAGCTGACTCCCATAAATAAGTGGAGCCGAATAATGCAGTCAAGGAGGTGGCACATTTCCTCATGTTGGGGTACTTTTCCTCTGTGAGTAAGTTCCAGAACTGTCCATGAGCTCTGGACTTCAACTCAGTGTCGGCTTGTGGTATCAAAATCTCATCCTCCACTCCAGAAGAGTTCAGGTGAAACAGTGCTGCAATTTTTGATGCGAATGAAACAACTTCAGCATCTTCCCGAACTGGATCGCACATGAATGTAGCGATTGGCTCGATTAAAGCAAAGTCTTGAAAGCGTTTGTCAAACTCTGACAGACAAATGTCAATCTGCTCTATGTAGCATGCACTGTCAAGCTGCACACATGACTTCCCTTGCATCTCCAGCTCTGACACAAGGTTCTGGAAGTTTGCCAAATTATGGCCCTGCAGCTTTGAGGAGAGATGTTGCATTTTTCATTTGGATGCATTAATTGAGCTGATCATATTCATCACGGTATTTTCTTTTCCTTGCAGCTCTAGATTAAGGTCATTCAACATGTTGGTCAGATCGGTTAAAAATGCCAAATCTAGTAGCCACTGATCGTCATTTAGTTGGTTGTACTCTGCATGTTTAGCTACACGGAAAAACTCCTTTATCTCCGGACAGAGCTCTCGAAATCGTTGCAGGAATTTACCTCGACTAAGCCACCTCACATCAGTGTGTAATAACAAGTCAGAGTGGTCGCAGTCAGCCTTCTTCAGATGCGCACGGAATAACCGTCTTTGAAGAGATCTGGCGCGAATAGAACAGGCGATCTTCATTGCCACATCCATTATCTCGTTCATGTTTAGCATTTTTGAGCATAACGCTTGTTGGTGTATTATGCAGTGGTAACTGAGGAAGTCCGGAAAATCATCGTCCTCCCTGCACTTGGCAATAAATCCATTCAAGCGACCAACCATGGCGGGAGCTCCGTCTGTGGTGATAGACACCAATTTGCACAATGGGAGCTGGGTTTTCTCGATAAAGTTTTTGCAAGACTGAAATATGTCTTCTCCTCGTGTATGTTCTCTCATGGGCAGTACAGTTAACAGCTCCTCTTTCGCAGTCATATCGGTAAACACCATCCGAATAAAAATGCACATCTGGGCTGTGTCACTCACGTCTGTAGACTCGTCCAACTGCAGTGAGAAACACTCGCAATCTGCGATGTCCTTCCAAAGTTGCTGGGTCAAATCCTCGGCCATGACTTCACTGCGCCGCGTAATTGTGGTTCTTGATAGCTGGAGAGCTTTGATCGAAAACAGTATTTCTGATTTGTTTTTAAAGTCTCGGAACAGCGAGGCAGCTGCTTCAACAAACGCCTCTTTTACCGTCTCTCCATCTCTGAAGGACTTCTTGTTCTTAACGATGAGGTGACTCACCCGGGATGATGCTTCGGTGGCTGCCTTCGCTTTTGTAGTTAGCTGTGAGAAAAATGACTGCTGTCCGGACCACTGGGATTTTAGTTCTTTCACCTTTCTCCTTCTCAGCTCGCTTTTTGGAGGAAAGTCGGTGTGGTAGTTTTTATGAAGGGTCCAAAAATGGCGCTCCACATTCCCTTTCTTAGGTATAGCGATGGTAGACTGGCAGATGAGGCAAACGCACTTCGAAAATGACATAGTGAAAAAAAGTCCTCCTCCCACTCCATATGGAAATGGTAAGTTTTAGGCTTCTTACTTGGTCCAGCTTCTTTACTCAGTTATAAACCCTTTCTCAAGTTCAAAAGAAATAAATTGGAGGCTAACTGGGCAACTCGCAAGCTTGCTAGAGTTTTGCAGCACTTAGCGCCGTTGTATGTGCATGTGCGGCGATGACTGGCTGCCCTGTATGTCAATCAAGTGACATTTTATAGCGAGGACGGATGATAGGCTGACGTGATTTTTTTTAACGTCATGCGATCTACACACACTACCTTTGCGATCGACCGGTAGATCGCGATCGACGTATTGTGCACCCCTGGCCTAGGCCATCTTTATGTAGAACAACAGTTCTTTTTTTCAGATGCTCAGAGAGTTCTTTGCCATGAGGTGCCATGTTGAACTTCCAGTGACCAGTATGAGGGAGTGTGAGAGCGATGAGACCAAATTTAACACACCTGCTCCCCATTCACACCTGAGACCTTGTAACACTAACAAGTCACATGACACTGGGGAGGGAAATTGGCTAATTGGGCCCAATTTGGACATTTTCACTTAGGAGTGTTCTCACTTTTGTTGCCAGCGGTTTAGACATTAATGGCTATGTGTTGAGTTATTTTGAGGGGACAGCAAATTTACACTGTTACACAAGCTGTACACTCACTACATTGTAGCAAAGTGTCATTTCTTCAGTGTTGTCACATTAAAAGATAGAATCAAATATTTACAAAAATGTGAGGGGTGTACTCACTTTTGTGAGATGTGTACATATATATGTATGTCTGTGTGTATGTATGTATGTATGTATATGTGTGTGTGTATATATATATATATATATATATATATATATATATATATATATATATATATATATATATATATATATATATATATATATATGTGTGTGTGTATGTATGTATGTATGTATGTATGTATATATATATATATATATATATATATATAAAACTGAATTGTTAAATACTGAGTTATAATCTTGTTATTACAAATTTAATAATTATAATTTAGTCTGTAGTGTAAGTAGAATAATGTAACATTTAAGGTTTCAAAATATTAGTTAAATCTGGGATTGTTTATAAACTGTTATATGTAGGAGAATGCTGTTGCCAGGAGAGTCATGCAAATACAGAGGCCCCCTAGAAATTGTCGCGAGGCCTTCACTGCTGATGGTGATCAGGTTTATACCAATCGCTATTACACCCCCGAACAAGAAGTCATGGTCAAATACCTCGGTGGGGACCCAGAAGCAGAAATTCGGCAAGTAACTTTGCTCTATTTGCAGTGCTGTGAAAAAGTATTTGCCTCTGGATTTCTTCTGTTTTCGTGTATATCTCATACTAAATTGTTTCAGAAATTAAAACAAAGGCAATCTGAGTAAACACAAAATACAGCAAGTCAGAAAAGAGCCAGGGACAACATCAAAGGACGTACAGGCCTCTTGCATCAAAAAAGGTCACTGTTCATGACTCAACTATCAGAAAGACACTAGGCAAAAATGGCATCCATGAAAGAGTGGTGAGGTGAAAACCACTGCTAACCCAGAAGAACATTAAGGCTCGTCTGAATTTTGGCAAAACACACCTTGATACTCCTGAAACCTTTTGGGAGAATGTTTTGTTGACTGATGAGTCGAAAATGGAACTGTTTGGAAGACATGTGTTCCTGTTACATCTGGCATAAACAAAACACAGAATTCCACAAAAAGAACATCATACCTACAGTCAAGCATGGTGGTGGCCATGTGATGATATGTGGATGCTTTGCTGCTTCAGGGTCTGGGCAACTTGTAATAATTGAGGGAAACATGAATTCTGCTCTCTACCAGAAATTCATAAAGGAGAATATCTGGTCTTCAGGCCATAAGTTGAAACTCAAGCACAACTGGAATATGGAGCAAGACAATGATCCAAAGCATAGGAGTAAATCCTAGTCCTAGACATAAGTGAGAGATACTTTTTTCACAGCACAGTATAAGATGATACTTTTGTCTGTTCTGTAGAAATAAATAACTAATTATTTTTAGTTTCAAATGTCTGTCATTATTTTTAGTTACTTCTGACCACATGTTTGATACTTCGTGAACTTCTTTGAAACATATTCTTTATTAGTTTTACTGATGCATTTGTGATATTTTTCTAGTGCATACTCAAATACAGATGATACATGTTGTACAAGTTAGTTGCTTACTCTGCTTCAAAGTTCTCATTTCAAAATTCTAGAAAAAATATGCAATTCGTGTTTATATGTCAGAGTTCTCTTTTTTGGTCTATCACAATAAGGATATTGTTAATGTGTAGGTGTGACTGAATACATTTTCTTTTTAAATGTGCAGTCTGGTGCAGTCGGAGGTGGAAAATCATCAGGCACAGCTCAACAGGTTTCAAGTTCACTTAAACTCAGTGAGGCAGGACATTCAGTCCATGGAGGAGAAGCTGCGCAGTGCCAAAATAGCATGCAAAAAAAATCAGGTACAATGACCAGATTCCTTAAGCTCCACTCTCAGTTTGTACACAAACTAAGCAAAAAAGTTGTCTAGTTTTACTGTCAGAGGAAATATTTGGTTTTCAGGAGAACTTTGAGTAGATTGATATGCAGAAAGATCTGGAAACCTGTTGCCAAATATTGAATACAAATGTTCAGCCTTTTCAAAGTCCTTTAGTGTTTTTAGTGTTATATACAGCTTTGGTCAGGTTTTACCATGGTATAATTCATCAGTTCTCTTAAATCCTATAATTCATCATTTCCCCAGTGATGTTGCGTTAACAGCTATTGTGTTGGGGATTTCGGTGCGCCAGTTTTATTTTTACATGTGTTCTGTTGTGTTCATGCACAGGAAAGTATGAATAGAGTTAAAGCATCAATAATTGAGCTTGAGAATGCTGAGGAGACACAGAGTGAGGACGTCAGTTCACTGGTATGTATTCTGTATGCAATAATGTTGACCAGTTAGCACCTCATTGACTGTACATTTTCTAATGTTTTCTGATGTGTAATGTAATCTGATGTCTAAGGAAGAAGAGGGTCAAGAAAATGAGCAGAAAATTGAGCTAGAGACAAAAAATGTAAAAGAAGCAAAAAGTGAACTGGAAAAGCATAATAAGGCAATCACAGACCTTGATCGGAAATACAAAGATGTGAAAAACAAAAGAGAGCAACTCTCAGATGAAACGGAGCAATTGAAGGTTGGTGGGAATAACTGAATTATAGCAAAACATGTAAGTCTACTCATGACAATCAACTATAAGTTGCTTGTGTTGTGATCAGGAGGAGCAAGTGAAAACCGAGGCTGAACGTAATAAACTCGAACAGACCCTCAAGATCTTGGAAGGGAAGCTCAAGACACACCAGGACAATATAAAAACCATGAGAGAAAACCTCACTAGCAGAGAAAAGGAAAAAGAGGTATTGACAAGCAATTATAAATTGTATCTTTTTATTTAATCATATGTTTATATAAACCTGATTAAAGAATGTTTTCGTTTATCTCTCTGGAGGTATGCTCTATGTGGAACACTATAACAGAGATTTACTTTCAGCATGTGTTCCAAATGGAACCCCTTTAGAAAGATTAAAATCATCCTAAACATTAATGGCTAAGACTAGGAGTGTGTCACATATTTCCCTGCATGTAGCACTATGGCACCTACTTCCGTGTTCTCATGTGTTTGTTTTTTGTCGCCATTTGCATTTTGTTTTGGTTCATGTCTAGTCTCCACCCATCAGTCACGCCAGGATTTCACAATTTTGCGGTCACAGAAATTAACACAAACTCAAGCAAATTACGCAATATTCTGAGACACTTGCAATTTTTCAGATTTTCTGCAGGGCGAAGACTCGATTGATGTGACGTAATCACAATGCAAATCCAAAGCTCTTCAATTCACATGTGTCAGACATGACTATGAGCCAGTCTCATGAATGAGTTAAACGGTGTCATTTTCCTGCAAACATCACAGTGCAAAACAATTTTGTGCAGTTGCAATTTTGCGAATTCAAGTAGTTTTCTCCAAAAAATTGCATCACAATTTTTGAAAAAAGCCACAGCAAAATCAAACATTTATGACCGCAATAATCACAAAAAATAATACTGCGAAATAATCCTATGTATGGACTGACCCATGTCTTGTCATTGGTAGGCTCCCTAGTGTGTCATGATTACTTTCACTTGTTTTCAGTTTGTCCCTTGATTAGTCTTTGTATTTAAGCCTTCGTGTTTCTTTCTTCTAAGGGAAGTATACACTGTGTTTTGTGTCGGTCGTCACCAAGCAATTTCTTGTGGCATGCCCTGTTCATGCTGTTTGCACATCGCCTGACCATTGCTTGTTTTTTACCTAGTTTTCACATTTTGGATCTATTTGTAAGTTTTGTAAATAAAGCAACTGTGTACCTGAATCTGCTTCCGATATCTGCCACCTGACAGAGTTTAGGTAGCATTCAGAGGTGGTGGTGTCTAAATATATTCCTTAGTGGTGATCAGTGAGGTCCCTGTGGTAATTGTATAGTGTATTGTGTCACTATGTCACTTTCCCTCCTTTTCATTAGGACATTGAAGCGAAAGCCAGAGAAATCTGCCCTTGTCCACAACGCCCAGATCGGAGTGCCAAGAGCATCGACACAGAAATCACACGTCTGCGCCAGAAGATCAGCTCACAAGAGAGCACCCATGGCAATCAGGAGCAAGTGATCAGGTATGCACCCTTTGATCATTTTACCATTGAATGGCTTTTTTTTAAAAATTTTATTCAACAATAGAAATTAACTGTGTGCGCACTTTCATTTTTTACCAGGGAGTATGCCGAGGCTCATAGTAATTATAAAAACAAATTCAGTCAGCTGAGAGATCTGAAGAAATTTATTGATCGCCTGGACAACATCATGACTGACAGACAGGCTCGATACAAAACACTGAGACGGTAGTGTGAGCTTTACTGTATGATTGGGAACAGTTTCAAATATTACCCTAAAATACCAATCTGTTAAAGTATGTTACTAATCTAGATTAAATAGTATAGGCATTTAAGTTCCTAAAAAGTGTTTGTCATGACAGTTTGTCTAGTTCAATCACCTGAATATATGGAATTTACTAAATGTCTCTGGTGCTGCTCTGACAGATCCCTCTCAGTGAGATGCAAGTTATATTTCAACAATTTCCTCATCAAACTGCACTGCTGTGGATCCATGATGTTCGATCACAACAATGAAACTCTTTCCATCTCAGTATGTTCTGCTTTGTTTTCAATATATAACCATTCAGTTTTGAACTGGAGCTTCGTTCTTTGTACATTCTTTCTACATTCTTCCAAGATGTTGATTGCTAGATTTAGTAAAGTAGATAATTCCAACTGGGCTAATTCAGTTCTTTAAACACCTAAAGAGATAAGAGATAAATATCTAGACTCAAAATCTTGATTACCATCTCACTGACTGGCTAATTAAAATGCTAAAAAGCCCTGAAGAGGCCAATATAAGATCTTTTTTTGTGCACATAATGTACAGCATGTGTAATATTTAATTTCGTGGGATGTTGTTAAAGCAAGGTCACAAAATGATGATGCTTATGCACAGTTTTTTGGTTATCATTTGTTATCCCATTGCAGAAGCTTGTGTGTGTGTGTGTCAGCTCAGTCAGGTCTCTTTGGCATACACGGCCTCACTGAAAGGACAAAAACACATAAATAGGCTAGCTGTGATAATCATCACACGTTACCTACCTCTTCCGCACCCAACGCTCGACCATGCCCTCGCTGCCACACCCATATTAAAGAAAAGCATCCAAACTATATGTGAAATGTGGAGTCCTCATACAGTGATGCGATGAAAGGCAATGACCGTGTGTCTGTGCAATACACTCCCTTGCCAAAGTGCACTTTGGTCACCTAGTTCAGTTGAGGGTTTGCTAATTAGGAGAACACCACCGTGCTGTGGCCCTCTAGGACAGGAATCAAATAACTCTGTCTAATATGTGAATTGTCAAGACTGGCCTCAGTATAAGGATGTTTAAATGTGATTAGCATAGACAAATGTAGATACTAAATATATATACTTCAGCTGGAATACATATATGTATTAGTTGTCTTAAAAATTAGTCAACAATATGTTGATTGCTTAACTTTGCTGCTGAAATCAGCAGGACTCTCGTAGGCAAATTGCTAATATAGCATGCTATGTGTGAGATGTTTTCTTTTCATTTGACTTCTTGTGTCTGCTAAAGGTGAAGCCACCAGGTCGGGAGAATGACAATGTGAATGACATGCGCTCTCTGTCTGGCGGCGAGCGCTCCTTCTCCACAGTTTGCTTCATACTGTCTCTGTGGGAGATCACAGAATCCCCCTTTAGATGCCTGGATGAGTTTGATGTGTACATGGTAAATCAAATTTTATTGTTTGTTGTGCTTTTAAAGTGGCCTGTGTGCATGTTCATGATTGGTTTAATGCTACTGATTTATTGATTGATCTGTAATTATATACATCATATACATGCATTTATATTTATATGTCTATAATATGTTTTATGGGTCCGCTCACAAAGTTCAGTTGTCTTCTTATTATTTCCTCTCACTAAAATGAGTTATGCAGACCAAACGGGATGTCATAAAGAAATTCTTGTGGTCAGGTAATCCCACCTAATTCTCTGGCAAACAAAATTAGTTGATGGACTAAATGACAACTCTGGTTTACGTTTTGGTTTATAGCTGCTGAACCATAAGACCTATAAGCAATTTTTTTTTTCTCTGCTTCCTTGGATTAATGCATGCAAATTTTTGGATAATTTGGTACCACAAAAGTGAATACATTGTGAAACCATATTTTGCTAACTAGTCTTAAGTGTTTTGTCTAATCCCAACAAAATCAATGTCAGAATTATCGCAAGGTGCTTATCTTCACATGTAACACTTCATTTTTTTATGGATTATTTTGTCACTATGAAGGTGAACACAGTCCCTAGTGATTTTGATTCTGAGGACATTTCATTTCATTCGAGTTGGTCATGGTGTGCAATCATTTATACTGTATGTGTAAAGTTGATCAAATAGAGTGTAATTTTCTTTCTTAAAAAGGGGGAAAGAGTATTATCAAAACATAAAACTTCCCATGTCTAAATGACTACCATTATACAGTATAACTGTACATTCTTAGTATATTTGTGTTGGAACCTAGGGTAAACCAGTTCAGTACCTTTCTCTAAATTCTGCAGGTAGTGAAGTATCTTGGTTCATTGAATATAACTACAGTAACTCAAGAAAACATTGTCTGATTATAACTAAACTTCAAACATGTCTTTAATGCATCATGGTAAAAGTGTGTCCAAACTTCAGAGGTGCCATAGCAGCATTTGGACATGCGTGAAAACTAGTGTTTGGACCTCAAAACTCAAAACTAGTGTTTGGACCTTCTTTTAAAAAAAAATGCTTTCTATTGCTTTATGATAATTTTTTCTTTGCAGGACATGCACAACCGTCGGATCTCACTAGACCTGCTTCTTGAGCTCTCGGAGCGTCAGCATCTGCGACAGTTCGTCTTCATCACACCTCTGACCACCAGGTAGAAGAGAACTTCAGGCACCTCAGCGTTGTCATGTTATGCTAAAATTCATGAAACTAAAATATGCTGTTTTCCTACAGCCACCTGCCTCAGAGTTCTCATATAAAAATCCATCAGCTGCAAGATCCAGAGAGAGGAACAGAAGCAGAGGATTTGTCATAGGACGCTGTCAAAAGAAGAGACTGCACTAAGCTTTGCAAAGAATGAAGGGGGTATGCTTTATATCTTTTAGATGTTTCTGCATTTAGTTTTATTTATTAGTTTTAATATGCTTCAGCTGTTTTACGGAAAAGCTATGTTAAAAGCTGTTTTAATAAAAGCTGTTTTATAAAAATGCTAAATGTCAGAAAGAATAATTTAACCAATTTCCTGTTCTCATCTTGTGTGTTTCCATGTTACCTGATGTTATTAAAAAAAAGAGAGAGAGATGGAGAAACGTTACAGGCCACTTTGGTTGAGAGTAGTTTGACCTTTTTGCAGTTGTAATGTGTTTTTAGAAATACACAACTTAAGCACACACTGTATGTTGTGAAAACAGCCCATAGACAGTTTATTGATTGGAATCACAATGTTGTCAGCGCAACCATTACATAGTGTGTTTAAGACATGCCACAAATAAAACACAAACAACATACTGCACAATCGAATTTAAATTTGATCATTCATTTTTCCTTTTGGGTACAGATATTTACATGGAAAAGATATACACCTGTAATTTTGGGATTTACAAACATTATTATTATTATTATTATTATTATTATTATTGTTATTATTATTATTATTATTTGCTACAAGGAGCTCGGGAGACAAAACTGCGTAGCATCCTGAGCCTTATAGAACATGCATTGGCTTGATGCTTTCTTTTTTGTGGAAAGCAAGAAAACAGCAACACCACATTTTCCACTTGTGCAAACAAAGATGGCAAAGGTATATATATAATATCAGTGGGAGAATACATTCCTAATTTTAGGTTTCTTAAAGTTGATGTGGTAGGGTAACCCTTAGTGGCGTGAGATAAGACCATTCATTATTGGTTGTGGCATGCACCATAAGGAATGATTTGGCCCATGTTCTTTATACCCTTGTTTACAGAAAACGTACATTCTTCTAAGCAAGATACCTTGTAGTTGTCATTTATTTAGTGTATATGATCGACAGTATGTTTGTTTCAGGTGATTAAATTAATTTGTGGCACAAATAATTTGTAAAACTCAATTTTCTTTCATAAGATACATTATATTACTGTGTAAACAGTTAATTTAAATGTCAAGAGAGTTGAAATATTTTACAAAAAAAAAGTTAAATAAAAACACACCATTTAGAGTGAATTTCTGTATCATTTGTCGTTGATTTGTTTCTTTATTATGGGGAGGACAAGCATTAAATACAATCCTCCACAGAAACTGACTTCTCAAAATTAATCACTCGCATTCGTACACGCACACATTGATATGATTAATGTATAAATAAAAGGCATGTATGTAATGTGGTTGGGCAGTTGTCATTTATATTCCAGTTTTACATATCTGATTAAGACACGGAGTTGTCAGTTTAATGGATACATCCAAATTGTACCTAGTACACTGCCAACTTGGTGTGTATGGTAAAAAAATTATATATACTGTAGCTGAAAAAATTGTTAACTCGGTGTATATCAGTTTACAGCTACTAGATTCTTTACACATAAAAGCTAAATTGGTCCAAGACAAGATGCACAATATATCGTTGCCCTTACAGATAGCTTATACAAGTACATACTGTAGGTTTTTTGGGAGAAACATGCATCCAAGGGAAGATATCTAATGGGCTGATGAATCACACGTAAATCTTGCACATCATTAATATTGTTAGTGTTATCATTTATAATGCCTCCTTATATTATTTGTCAAGGTTGCCAAAAGAGATAAAGATTAAACTTTACATTTAGTACATGCATGCAAATAACTTACATTTATAATCAGGTACAAGCACATTAGGGAGGCTAATTTAACCCCTCTACTCTCCTTGATTTTTAAGATCATATTGATTTGATAGAAACATTTAGTGTGACATTTTGTTTTTACTGCCTGAACCACCGTAGGAAATACAGTAGCGAGTGTGGTAAATATGATCTGTAAGCATTGTAGCTAGAAATGTGATGCCTACTGTGGAGCACTTCACTGACTAACGATGGAATAATGAAAATGGCTCATTTATTTTGCACATCGTACATTGTTGCAAATTTGAAATTAAATTAAGATTTATAACTCTTAGCATTTGACATTCTCATGCATACTAGATTTTCAACCACAAGAAGCAGGTTCATCTGAATAGTCCAAATATACTTCATCGTAATCTTGTGGAAATTGGCTTAACACGAATAAAACATTACAACATTTTAAGTCCAGAGCATGCTCACTCGCATACCCTCACTTTTGCATGTCGCACTGCAAAAGCAGTACAATAGACGGGTCACTCTTCGCTGCTTCCTTAAACTCATCAAGAGTGATTTGGTCATCGTTGTTCTTATCCATCTTGCTAAAGATTCTATCCACCCTCTGCTCTGGTGTCAGGCCGTCCTCATTCATCTTCATCATGATCACAGTGCCAACCATTTTGTAAATAGCCTTTAAAGAAAGGGAACACATTATATCCTTATTCCCTTTATGGTCATCCAAATGAATTGCTGTAAATCTGCTAAATAATCCTTATTTTCAAAAATGCTTGTGTAATGCTTGGAAAAATAGGCTCCGCTGTTTGACCTAAGCCATGCTTGAACCAGAGCCAGCTTTAATTTCAGTTTATCTTGGCACCTTTTAAACTTGTGAACAGTCTTCTCTGTTTAATTTAAATCAAGTCAGATTCCCACTTGTTACCTAGGAAGGCATTTCCAACTAATTTATAATATCTATTATCAGGTGTGCTTGAGACAACACCTGTTTTGCATATTTGTGCTGTTGTGAGGGATTCTATTGAGGGTTGAATAATTTTGAGACTGGAGAAGTCATTATAAGTTGCATTTTCAGTTGAATTTGGGGAAACCACTTGAAGCATTCGTTGTGTTGAACTATTTCAATTGCTTTTGTTTGATTTGTTCATTGCAAACAGCTGAAAGTCTGTACATTTTGACAGTAAACCTGATTTGCAATGGGGGTTGAATAATTTTGATAGCAACTGTAGTTCTGCTGATGACCAGAAGGGATGCAGAGTAAGAATTTCCTTGTACTGTGTAACTGCCTGTTTTACTGTACATATCACAATAAATTACTGAATGTTGAATTTTATTAACTAACTAATGCATTTTGCTGTGTCTGATGCCAAAAGCATTTGTGCCCCTAGTACACAGGTCCTATGAGGTTGACTTAAGACCTGACACTTCTGTAATTAATTTTTTCTACATTTTCTATATGAACATATACTGATATTGAACCATGTTTATTGTTGTTGAACTGCCATGTTTAAAGCTAGAGTTTGAACATAAAAATATGGATTGGATAGCACTGATCACACATAAGCAATATTTCATCTCAAGTTTGCATTTCATAAAAAGTACTCAGGATCAAGATTCAGGATAACATCCTTTTACAGCTATATCTTTGAAATTATAGATTCTGCCTTGGGCAAAGCATCTGCTAAATGAAAAAACATAACTGAAGCCTCACAATTATCCCTGGCTTACAAGGCCAGCTGTATTTGTTTGACATCCTCAAGGTTCCTTTTTCAGATTTTTTTTTTTTTAAACAAAAGCCTGTTTCTGTATGTCTGCCAAAAATAGGCTATCAAAACAAAGTCGCATGATCACTGCAAATGACTGCAAATGAAAATGCACCTATCTGATAAGAATCAGTTTTGAAACTGTTCAAAATCATATGTTGCCCTAAAATGGTCCAAAGCATCATGACTTCTAACTTATATATCCATAATGTTGATGAAAATCCTAGATAAAGAAGAAACAAAACAGTGTCATATCCCACCAAGTCTCATGTTCAATTGATTCACTAGCTTGAGTCGGAAGATTTTCCTACAGATCTATAATGTCTGGAATTTAAAGTTTAATCAAAGTGGTATAAAAACATCCGTGTGTCTTCTGGATAAGGCCATCTTCTGTAACTCACAATGGATAAGGTTGTCTGCTAAATGCTGTAACTATAAATGCAAAACTAATAAACAGTGGTAAAATGTCTACATACCTCTATAATTTCCAGCATCTCCACTCGAGTGATTTTGCCATCTCCATCTAGGTCATACATGTTGAAGGCCCAGTTAAGCTTCTGCTCAAAGCTTCCTCGTGATGTGATGGACAGGGCACAAATGAACTCTCTGAAGTCAATAGTACCATCTCCATTCTTATCAAAGGTTCTGAAAGCATGCTGTGCAAACTTTGATGCATCACCATAAGGGAAGAACTGTAAGAAACAAGCTCAATTATATTCGTTTTAAAATTCACTAAGGTTCATTTCCTAAGGTAATGATTTACTCCACTACATATTCAAAATGTATGAGTATCATAGCATAAGCGCTATGTTTCAATCTCTGGTAGATGAAGCTATCAATAACAAGCAGTCCATTTTAAGAAAGCATTAATAACCAGAATGTATATAGAACTTAGAAAAGTAGAGTAGAGTGTTAAATACATGGAACATTCCAGATACACCCACAGTGAGGTTTGCACATAAACAAATCATCTTGATGAGCATCAAGCGCAGTAACTAATTGGTTTACTTTCAATTTAATTTATGGCTTTTTGTATGTGAATGTGGAAAACAGCAGGTTCATTGAATAACAATCGCAGAGAGAAAGTTGACTGTCAAACCAAGACAATTATTTTAACATTGGAAATAAACAGCAATCAGATCCAGTTTCTGTAAAAACAAACTTAAAATGCTTCAAATTACCAATATACCAATCCAGGATTAAATTTTTTCCACAGCATTTCTGGTGTCTCACTCACATTATTGTAGGAAATTAAAAACAAAAAGACAACATGATAAAATGTTCCATTTACACACCCAGGTGAGTGTAATGAAGTGTATAATTTTGGTGAATTATACATTTTGAAATACATCGTGATGCTGTTCTAGATTTTACAGCTGAACCTCAGTTGGTTTCTCGTTGAGTAAAGCGTGCAACTATTTAATTATGACGGCCTACGTCGTAACAATTGATAGACAATAAGATATACAGCAATTTAATGAAAGACCATTAAAATACTTACCTTAACATACAATTGCTGGAATTCATCCAGGTTTAGTTTACCGCTGGGACAATCTTTCAGGAAGCCCTTGTACCACTGCTTGAGCTCATGTTCATTAAATTCTGTGTTCTTCACCAGGTCCTCCATTACCTCAGGGGTTAGCTTACTGTTCTGTTTCCCCATGATCTTTGTAGAAAAGAGTAATATATTTAGATACATTCATACCTGACCATGAATTATCATAAGCTGTCCTGAGGGGAAATGATATCTTACATACTCCTCCATAGTCACTAAAAAGTGTGGACAATAGTCATAAATAATTTATTCATCATTTATGAATCAATTTAAGAAACTGATGTAAGATGTGGTGGTGGGAAATTAGTGATACACAAAGTGTAGTTAAGTCTCTAATTGGTTTTCTGTAGCGTTATAGTAATCTCAAATGGGCTTTCTGACCAGATGCACATTACATAATTAATCACTAACAAACGAGATTATACCCAATTTCTGCTATAGACATTACATTATTTACACATTACATTCCAGAGGCACATTAGAAATTTACAGATTGACTGTCGCATACTGTCACATGGGTAAATGGTGGTGCAATGGTTCTCAGTTACTGATTGGAAGGTTGTGAGTTCAAAACCTCAGCACCTCCAAGCTGCCATGATTGGATCCTTGACGAAGAACCTTAACATTAATTACTCCCATGCAACCTGTCTCAACTAATTTAACTACCTTTTTTTTAACGAATTATATTATTGACAACAATCTGAGTGAAAAATAAAATCTTTGAAATATTTACATGAATTTTTAACATTAATTTCTTAGTATTTGGTACGTCCCCCTTTTTGCTTTAATGACAGTGTGCACTCAAGCTGGCACGGGTGCTCCACAAGTTTGTGCAAAACCTTATGATCCATTTTAGATCAAATCCATCGGCGTGTCTGAACACATCCTTCAATAGAAGAGATTAGACATACGGAAAATCTGAATGTTTGTACAAAGCAGTTACATTTAAATGGGGACCTAGAAATATTCAAGATATTGAACATTTAGAGATATAGCTTCATTCCTAGCAAACATATATTTAAATTTTTATATATGTATATGTGTGTGTGTATAGATATATATATATATATATATATATATATATATATATATATATATATATATAAACATCCAATATAATGTGCTTTATTATTTTATTGTAATCAATTCAAAGTAATTAATTACTTCTGTAATATTTCTTAATACACACACAGATGCACAATGTACACAGTAACACGCACACATGGGCTGATTGAAGGGGGCCTGTCTACAGTCTCTTCACCATTTCATTTGGCTCGTTTGCTGTTTGCTGCCTAACCTGCGCGCAATATTATGTAACAAGTGGAGCGCTGTAGCATTGCGCACGCAGAGCAAGAGCAGGAAAAGCTTTATTGATTAAAACTGGCTAATTAACGATAAACAGAAATGGTTGTATTAATCGGGCTGCACTGGTAACTAAACCTCCAGACTATTATGTAAGACCGCTGAGAGCTCCTTCAAGCTCCAGTCGCTTGGTGAATGACCTTGAGAATGGAAACCATTAGGAAACAGCGATACATTCAATTCTCCACCCCCCCCCCCCCCCCCCCAACACACACACACACACACACACACACACACACACACACATAAACACACACTCAGCTAATTAACGCCATGCAAAGAAAAGAGTGAGCATTAGTGATTTTAAAATAAGCACACACTTTGCGTCTGTCGTAAAGGCGTAACAGTTTACTGCCCATAATTCCTCAAAGCTCTGTGTACAGATCACGCAGATCCCATGCAAGAGAACACCTCGATCCAATGTAGGCATGTCAAAATGAACATATATATATATATATATATATATATATATATATATATATATATATATATATATATATATATATCATGTCTTCCATTTTGAAATGTTTCAACTACCCAGAGCTGTGACAGATCCTGCAGGGAAAATACGCAGTCACGTTTATCTATGGATGCCACTGCGCTGGACGAGCATCACGGTTTATTCGGATGCTGTTGGGTTTTGTGAGACTGTCTTTCTGAGGCTTGGGTTTTAACGCTAAATGAGTAGAAATACGACATCAGTTTACAAGGCACACGCACAGCAACCAGAAACCACCGAGGCTTGTGTGTGATGTCTGCTCTTCCTTTTCACAGCCTTAACTGATTTTCAAAAGCAGCATCCTGATCACATAATAAACACGTATGCATTGTGCGGAAAACAGGCCATCCACCGCAGTCACAACCAGCATGTGAAAATTCTCACTCATTCACACACCCATCCACTCATTCATTCATTCATTTACTGCGTCTTAGGAAGGGATGGAGGCTAAACCTTGGCTATATGGTTGTTTCTCCAGAATAAAAAACATTCATTCCATACAAATCAACGGCAATCAGATCAATTTTCCCGCACATCGTGTATACAGGCAAGCGCGTCTTACCTTCCAGTAAACTGGGACTGGGTTTAGTGGAAGAGAGTAGGCTACTGGTGCTAAACGATTCGCCCGGGACCTTTAAGATTTTTGCCTAAGCACCTATAGGCAGACTGCTCAGATTCGGCTTCTTTTAGGCTATAGTAAACCTTTCCCCAGTGCGTGTGGATGTAATTTCGAAGCGACAGATCCGTCTTCTCCAAACACACGCACACACGAACTGCGCTGGGCTACGCGACGCCACGCACGCGCCACGCACCGAGCATCACGAAATGAGCGGACACTGCGCTGCGCCAGCGAGCCTCGGCGTGTTCTCCGAGTTTGCGCAAATTGAACGCTCCCTTCTCTCATGACTCCATGCAAACATCACATAACCATGCTGGCAGTGTTGATGTATGAGTTATGAGGTGTGCTTTGCGCAGGAGGCAGATGGTGCTTCATGGTGCAGCATTTGCATGGGACCCTTATCTGTGATAAAACACTGCTACTGACTGTCTAATATGTGATTAATTAATAAACTGTTGCAAGAGGGGGATGTACGCACACATATCAATGACTATAATAGTGACGTCAATTCGCATGTTATGCATAAACAACTGGTGTATGGCTAATATGATATGAGAATGCTTAGGTTGATTAATTTGACCTATAGGCTAGTGACTGATGCACTGATGAATCGTGAATGTTTCTTTTCGGACATAGAAAATAAACGTTCACATATATAGATACAATATTCACAATAGTACACATATAATATACACACTGTATATTAATACACACACACACACGCACACACACACACACACACACCATCCACTTTAATAGGATCACCTGTACACATTCATGCACTTATGCAAATCAGCCAACTGTGTGGAAGCAAAGATTCGGTTAATGTTCACATATGACTTTAACCATGGCATGGTTGTTGGTATCAGATGGGCTGGTTTGAGTATTTGAAATACTGCTGATCTCCTGGGAATTTACACACACACAACAGTTTTTAGAGTTTACACAGGATGGTGCGAAAAGCAAAAAACATCCTGTAAGTGGAGGGTCTGCAGGCTGAAGCACCTTTTTGAAGAGGGAGATCAGAGGAGAATGACCAGACTGGTCTGAGCTGACAGGAAGTATATAGTAACTCGATAATGCATTAAACCTTCAGGTGGATGGGCTACAACCGCAGAAAACCACACTGGGTTCCACTCCTGTCAGCCAGGACAAGAATCTGAGGCTATCATGGGCACAGACACACCCAAACTGGACAGTTGATGACTGGAAAAAGACCAGGTAATTTATTCCCCTAATCTTTTACTGTTTGGCTGACAGAAGTGAAACCCACTGTGGTCATCTGTTATAGCTCATCCACCTCATGGGTCAATGTTTTGTGCATGCTGAGATGCTTTTCTGCTCACCACAGTTGTAAAGAATGATTATATAAGTTATCATGTCCTTCCTGGCAACTCAAACCAATCTGACCATTTTTCTTATCAACAAGGCGTTTCGACACACAGAACTGTCTCTCACTCAATGTTTTTTTGTTGTTGTTTTTGTTTTTTTTGCACCATTCTGTATAAACTCTAGAGACGGTTGTTGACTGCTGTGAAAACCCCAAGAGATCAGTAGCTTCTGAAATATTCAAACTGGTACCAACATCCATGCCATGGTTAAAGTCATAGAGATCACACTTTTTCCCAATTCTGATGTTTGATATGGACATTACCTGAAGCCCTTGACTTGTATCTGCATGATTTTATGCATTGTGTTGCTGCCATTTGATTGGCTGATTAGATAATTGCATAACTGAGCAAGTGTACAAATATTCAGCCAATCATGTGGCAGGAAAACAATTCATAAAATGATGCATATACATTGCAAGAGCTTCAGTCAATGTTCATATCAAACATCAGAATAGCGAAAAATTTAATTTCAATAACTTTGACCATGGGCTGGTTTGAGTATTTCAGAAATTGCTGATGTCCTGGTATGTTCATACACATCAATCTCTTGAGCAAACACATACACTGAACAGTAGTTCACTGGGCAAAAACACCTTGTTGATGGGTGAGGTCATGGGAGACCAGTTCTAGCTGACAGAAAGACTATAATAACTCAAATAACTACTCTTTACAAGCATGGTGAGCAGAAAAGCATCTCAGAATACACAACATATCAAACAGTTGAAGATTGGAAAAACATCACTGGTCATTTTCTAATCTGGAACTGTACAGTTTTGGTGAGTGTGCCCACTATAGCCTCTGAACTATTGTAGCCCATCTACCTCAAGGTTTGATGTGTTGTACATAATATAATTGTATTATATTAATTGTAATATAAACTATAATTGTATAGTAATTAGTAACTGAATTGAACTAGGTAATATTCAAAATGGTTGTGAAGTGAATTTCATTAATTTGATGACAGTCCAGTCTGAAATCTCCTGTTTCCTGTATTCTGGGTACTATGTTTACTATGCTCAGTTTTTACTAGATCTACAATTACTGTATGTAATATTACTGTATATATAATTACTGTTTTAGTGTATTTGAAAAAAAAGTAGTGTGTTTAGTGATTATGTTACTCAAATAAACTTCTGTTTCCAAGTGACTGGACTATATACAGTATCTCAAAAAAGTGAGTACACCCCTCACATTTTTGTAAATATTTGATTATATCTTTTAATGTGACAACACTGAAGAAACAACATTTTGCTACAATGTAAAGTAGTGAGTGTCCAGCTTGTGTAACAGTGTAAATTTGCTGTCCCCTCAAGATAACTCAACACACAGCCACACGTCTAAACCGCTGGCAACAAAAGTGAGTACACCCCTAAGTGAAAATGTCCAAATTGGGCCCAATTAGCCATTTTCCCTTCCCGGTGTCATGTGACTTGTTAGTGTTACAAGGTCTCAGGTGTGAATGGGGAGCAGGTGTGTTAAATTTGGTCTCATCGCTCTCACACTCCCTCATTCTGGTCACTGGAAGTTCAACATGGCACCTCATGGCAAAGAACTCCCTGAGGATCTGAAAAAAGAATTGCTGCTCTACATAAAAATGGCCTAGGCTATAAGAAGATTGCCAAGACCCTGACACTGAGCTGCAGCACGGTGGCCAAGACCATACAGCGGTTTAACAGGACTGGTTGCACTCAGAACAGAGCATGATCAGTATGGCAGTAATCCAGCATGATAACAACCCCAAACACACCTCCAAGAAGACCACTGCCTTGCTAAAGAAGCTGAGGGTGAAGGTGATGGACTGGCCAAGCATGTCTCCAGACCAAAACCCTATTGAGCATTTGTGGGGTATCCTCAAACGGAAGGTGGAGGAGCACAAGGTCTCTAACATCCACCAGCTACATGATGTCATCATTGAGGAGTGGAAGAGGACTCCAGTGGCAACCTGTGAAGCTCTGGTGAACTCCATGCCAAAGAGGGTTAAGGCAGTACTGGAAAATAATGGTGGCCACACAAAATATTGACTTTGGGCCCAATTTGGACATTTTCACTTAGGGGTGTTCTCACTTTTGTTGCCAGCGGTTTAGACATTAATGGCTGTGTGTTGAGTTATTTTGAGGGGACAGCAAATTTACAGTTATACAAGTTGTACACTCACTACTTTACATTGTAGCAAAGTGTCATTTCTTCAGTGTTGTCACATGAAAAGATATAATCAAATGTTTACAAAAATGTGAGGGGTGTACTCACTTTTGTGAGATACTGTATCTGGAAATGTACTGAGTTGGTGTTTTAATAATGATGATGATGGGAAGCACTGTCTAACGCATCAGCCCAAAATATCACATAGGGTTTCAATTGGGTTAAGATTTGGCAAATGTGAAGGCCATAACATGTGATTTACATCATTTTCATACTCATCAAACCGTTCAGTGAACCCACATGTTAAGTAGATTGGGACATTGTCATCCTGATATAGACCAGTTGTATAAGGATAATAATGTTTTATTACAGGATTAAGGTGATCAGTCAGAATAAATTTGTGCTGATTTGCTGTAACGATTCCCATAATAGGAAAAGTCATGCCAGCAAAGGAAATATTCATCAGATTTTCATTAAACCTTTAGTCTGGGTCACAGTTGCTGCAGCTTCGGGTCTTGCGTGATCATGTCATCATAAAACAAAAAGTATAGTTTAAATTAGTATAGGTAAAACAAAAAGTATAGTTTACTAAATTAAAATGAAAGGTAATTAAGAAAATAATAAACATTCTGGGGAGCACGGCGGCTTAGTGGTTAGCACGTTTGCCTCAAACCTCCAGGGTTGAGGGTTCAATTCCTGCCATGGCCCTGTGTATGCAGAGTTTGCATGTCTCCCTGTGCTTCAGGGGTTTCCTCCCAGTACTCTGGTTTCCTCCCCCAGTCCAAAGACATGCATTGTAGGCTGATTGACTTCCAAAAAATGTCTGTAGTGTATGAAGGGGTGTGTGATTGTGCCCTGCGATGGACTGGCACCCTGTCCAGGGTGTACCCCTACTTGTGCCCCATGCCCCCTGGGACAGGTTCCAGGTTGCCTACGACCTGGTAAGGATAAGCGGTACAGAAAATGGATGGATGGATCCTGAATATTCTTGATTAATCGTAATCTTTTGCAGACTTCATGTAAAAAATATAAATAAAAAACTCTCACTGGGTTAAAAAAAACAAACACTCACTGGCCAAAATCCTAAATATGATTTAGGATGAGTCCATAAAATATGATGACTGGATATTCAGTATCGGTAGTTTTAATACTAATCAGTAGTTTTCCCTCATGTTTGTAACATTATTTATGAGAAGTTGCTTTCCTAACAGTTAGACTGAGAAAGACTAGAGCAGTGACCTACTCACTACTGGGAAATGTGTTGCTGGATAACTCATGGAATGAGAAATACCCAAAGGAGGATATACATTGATAGGATGAATTAATAAGGCAGAATCACAGAGTAGCCATAATGGGAATGGCTAAACCACATTACCCACTGGTTACTTAAATGGTCACAAAGAGACAGATAGAACCATACTCTATTCAGCAGAAAGAAAAGTACTGACTGCACACAAATCTTCATTATTTCCTTAGCTGGAATTAGCAGTGGATTTTGATGCTAAATTTTAAACCATTATGTGTGAACACAAAAAGCACTATTGATACAGTGATTTGCTTGCTTCAAATTTTGATCATTAAATGGTTAATACAGTGCAGCATTTTGTCCAACAATTTAACTATTCTTAATATCATTAGCTGTCTTACATAAAATTAATCTTTTAAGAGTATTTCATTCATTTATTGATCTGTAATTACTGACATAAAAGGAATTGGTCTTAATGAATCATATTAATTAGCAGTAAGTAATTCATCTTAACAAATTTCAATATTGTTGTTGCATAATTAATGTCATTTATGCTTATTGCATTGACATATACTGTATAATATACATAGATATGAAAGCCATAAAAGTAGATGTATAGTACTGTGCAAAAGTTTTAGTCACATGCAAAGAAATGCTGTAGCGCAAAGATGAAATGAAATGTTTCTACATTTTAAAACAATACCGTAAATAGCAGCAACAGTTTAGTGTGACAAAAAAAATAAAAATAAAAATAGTAGTCTGTATAATTAGTCCAGTATTATAAGGAAATGAGCTGTAAGTTCTTGCAGAACCAGACACGGTTCTTCTGGAGACTTTGACTGTCGCAATTGCTTCTTATTTTTGCAACAAAACCCAGCAGCCTTCATTGTGTTTTTTTGTCTAAAAAGTGGCCTATTACGTAATATGCTGTTTTCTGTACTGACATACAAACATTTTTTGTAACATTTAATTTTGTGCTAGAAAACTAATGTTTGGGAATCTAAAATGTTTTTGTACTGACTTGATAATATAGAAGTCATAAAATAAAAAAATCTAGAACAAAGTTTGTACTAAAAAAAATAGTACCTAAAAGTTTTGCACATTACTGTTCATGTGATGAATATATAGTCTAAGAGAAACTTAGTAAGTGACTTTTTAAAAAAGAAAACCAGATACATACTTTGATACCAAGTGTGTCATATATAATATGAGTTCTCATATGAAGACTCATCATTCAAGTGTATTAATTTCAGGCCCTTGGTGTTTCCACCTTAAGTGCAAGTCAGATTACTATTTTTGCTAGATTGATTTAAACACTGTCTGAAAAAAAGGGTATGCTCTGAAATTTGTAATTCTGACATTTACTATGTAATAATAGAGTATTGAAGCCACAAGAACACTCAGAGAACTTAGAAAAGACAAAAGGCAATGATCAAACACAATGTTCTTCCATAATTTTTTTTAACAGAGACAGCATGCTTTCAAAAATAATACAGGTTTCAGGTCCTTTTATAAACATCTGTGATTTTTATCGCAGGAATATAAGAAAACAGGATTGTATGAATTAATTGTCCAAAATGTAAAATGACTAAACAAAATTACATCACATATCATTTTCATTAAGCCCTAGCAGTCATTGTTCATCTGTATGCTGTCTGCTTTCTTTACCCTTACCTCCTAGGTAATGTTTTATTATTAAGTTGCCCAAGACCCTATTTAGCTAAAGGTACTTCTCCTCCGTGTGCATTTTCTCCTCCTTTTCTCTATAGTGTCTGTAGGATACTTGAATTACTCTGCTGCATAGCACACAGACTGCAGACATCTCATTAGATTAATGTATTCAGCAGTTGGGTGGGGGGCAGCTCCTTTGCCAAGGCTACGCAGACACAGATGAATAACCATCTCAGAGATTTCATCAAGATTCTGCATTAAACAGCCACCACCACCAGACTCCTGTGAAAGCCCGGTTATCTGGTAAATGTCCATGAAGAGGCCTGATGTAGACAGATCTCTGGCGTGTCACAAAAGTTAAGGCCTACAATTGTTCAATGCAGAGTGCAATAGCTAGTGGTGTGAAAAAACAGCATGCATCCTCTTACCCCGCATGGAATAAATAAACACACTGTGTAATTGATCCTAGGCAGAGATGTCTTAAGAGATGTCCTTGGAGCAAATGTGGTTTCTCTGTAACGTTGAATCTCCAAGCAACACGTATATCACAACACTGTAAATGTGTAATAACTGCTTGATGCCGTTAAGCATCACTGTTGTCATGGCAACAGACCCACTGTTTGTCATGGCATCTTGAGCTCACTGTGTTTTACCATTGAAATAATGTCTAAGCTTCCGTATTAACATTTGCTCTGTATGTCTGTGTCTGAGAGAGTGAGTGAGAGCGAGAGAAAAAAGAGAGCGAGAGACCACGCCCCAAATAGTACGGGTCACGTGTTTATACACTGTGAATAAAGTTTTCCTATCTTGAATGCCAAAATGGCAGCCGGTAAAGCGTCCTTGGTGGCTGTCAGTGTTCGGTTAATTTTAAAGAAAAAGCATCTATTACGGGCCTTAGTATGTCCATACGTTGATAACACCACCAAGCGAGGTGAGTTATTGAAACTCAGTCGTCGTACATTTCATGACAGCCATAAGAAAGATTCAGTAAACACTTAGTTAGCTTACTGGCTAGCTAGCCGGGATTTAGAAACAACCGTATATCTTTGTGTTTCCATCGACCTAAACTTTTTTTTTAAGCTTCTGTCTCTACTTTGACACCTCTCTGTAAACCATTAAATGTTTAATTAATTAAGTTATCTGTGTATGGGAAGAAGTGAAAGCACTAACCCGACTCACTCTATATAACATCCAGAGATATATATTACCGTAATGGCTTCTCTACCCTATCTAGTGTTGTAAAGGATCAATAGAGATTTGGACTAAAAGGTGTGCTGCAAGACTACTCCATGAGCAGGATTTAGGAAAACCTGCCCCACTGTCATCATAAACAGGAGGTTTAATTTGCTTGTAAACATTCCAAATGTTGATTAATGATAATTCTCATTGAGAATTTAATAAGCACTTTGCACTGAGTAGGCTGTACAAACAGACATTTTAAAGGAACCAAGACCTGACTGGTTTAATTTTTAGAATGAGTTTATTGTCTAGCTAGATCTAATTTAATCAAATGGTTAGAGATATAATATTGTACCTTTGCCATTCTGCTGTGAAAATGTAACTAAGTTAAGTGGGCTGGTTTAGCACACAGTTCTTTAGCAGATAAATATAATTGAGTTCTGTCATAATAATGTTGCAAATTATTTCAGGTGTTGTTGGTTTAATTCAAGTATTTTATGTCCTTGGTCTACCTAGTTGCAAAAACTCCAAATAAAAACAACATAAATTCACTGGACTGTCTCAGCTAGTAAAAGTGATTTGTTTTCCTGCGTACATTCCAAACCTACTGCTGTGTTTAAACTGCCTCTCTTCTCAATCCCAGGATTTGCATCAAGTGTACTGTCTCACTCCATTGAAGACCCCATTGCAACACACACTCCGAGCAGCAGTTTCAGCGGACCTCTCGAACACTACAACTGTCTCATTCAGCGTGGAGTACTACAAGATGACCAACAGCAAAGATCTGTTCTTCAGGAACTAGATCTGATGCAGAAGAACCTCAAAGGATATAGCAATGAACCTGCATCTTTTATTTCAAGAGTTAGCGAATATCTTGATTTATTGTTTCTTCTTTTGTAAGCCTGTTGTGGCTGCTGTAAACCATAGTGAAGTGTTTTGGCTATAAAACAAGGAAATGAGCAGTTAAAATGACAGAATGCTGGCAAGAAAAACTATAGACTACCTTTAGAACTAGCTATTGATTCAATCAGTTGTCAGGGCTGGTGAAATAGTGTGAATGCTCAGGAGCCTCGATTGCTTCAGCTTTGCTTGAACTGGTGAAAACATTTCAGATCTAGATTTTGTTAGAGGAATGGATGGAGCCTGAAGTGACCTGTCTGACTAATTTAAGCAGCCCTATTTCAGATAATCCTGGATTTAAAGAGGTTGCTTCGTGCACCCTATAACTTCCTGATTGATCACATGTTTATTTTTGTTTAGTTTTTCTCCAGACAAAAGCCACCAAAAGGTTGTTACATCTTTGGTGATGTAGGTAAGTTGTGAGCTGCTCTAACACAAGCTGCAGCAGCTTCTTAGTAGTACAGTCTACTACTTGCTGTGTAGTCTTTCTACTGCACTGTACGAAGTCAGGATTATTTTGATTCAGGGATCATGTAGATTTAGTTTTTAATTAATTTTTTTTTTTTAAATCAGAGATAAACTTTACAAAACATTTTGTAAATTTTCCTTACATTTTAACCTGTTGCTCACCATGAAAATAGTCATAGTAGCTGGCATGGTGTTAAATTATAAACAATCAATCATTCAGGGATCATGTTCTTTAATAGTAAAGAACCACTGAATGTTTGTATTGCAGGTACTGGGAAAACCATGGTGATGGACATGTTTTATGATCATGTAGACATCACAAAGAAAAAGAGGGTCCACTTCCATGGATTTATGTTGGATGTGCACAAAAGTAAGTGTACTTCCTTTAAAATGCCATTGTGTTCAAAATATCTAGACTTTCTTTCAGCAATAATGGAAATGGTTCTTTTTGTGGTGTTATGTTAAGCCTTTTGTTGAATTGTACTGTTTTACAGTATTTAAATATTTGGTTTTCATTTAATAGGAATCCATCGTCTTAAACAGAGTATGCCAAAGAGAAAGGCAGGGAAAATGGCAAAGGCCTATGATCCTATTGCCCCAGTTGCAGAGGAAATCAGTGAGGAGGCGTCCCTGCTATGCTTTGATGAGTTTCAGGTAAACAAAATTAACCAAGCTCTTTTACTCATATGTAATGGCAACTATAAGCTTTGTACAAACAACACTTTATAGCTTTCCTGTTCTGTAATGATATATAGCAAGCTTGATTGATTTTCTGTATCAAATAGGTCACAGACATTGCAGATGCCATGATTCTCAAGCAGCTCTTTGAAAACCTCTTTATCCATGGTGTTGTAGTTGTAGCCACGTCCAACAGACCTCCAGATGGTAAGAAGCAAAGCAAGGAACAAAGTCTAAAAATATATGTCTATACAAAGACTTCAGAATTTGGCCTCACATGCAAGTGTGTTAATCAGCTTTGTGGAGAAAATTTAGCAACAGCCACTGCTCACACATATCAAGGAAAAACATCTTAAGTTGTACTGAGCACAAAGTCTGTTTTACAGATTTGTACAAGAATGGATTACAGAGAGTGAACTTTGTGCCCTTCATTGCTGTGCTTAAGGTAAGTGTGCATCCAGTAATTTTTATTTATTTATTTATTTTATTCTAGTAACAAATTTGGGTTGCTTCATGGTTGCTAAGATCCTGGTTCCAATATGAATACTAGTTGGCAGGCTAATTTGATCAGATTTGTATGACAAGAAGGAGCCAAAGCACTGTAATCAACACACTTTAGCATATTAGACCGTTCCTGGGTTGAATATCTGAATAACATTAGCTACAGGTCTTTTTGAACATTTTGGGTAATTTTATGTCTCATTTTTTTCAATAGGAGTACTGCAAAATACTTCGTCTTGACTCTGGAATAGACTACCGCAAAAGAAATCGACCTGCAGCCGGAAAGCTCTTCTACCTGTAAGAAACCAAGCAATGCCTCGAAAATCAATCTATTGAATTTAGGACTAAAATTACAGTACAGTCATGTGAAAAAATAAGTAAACTCCATTGAAATTGTTGGCTTTTTTTGAAACATATGGACAAGTAAACATTTGATCCTCCTTGAAACGGTGCCTATTAATATAGTTGATACACTCTATCAAATGATGCATAAAGTTGACATTTTAAGTAGTAATTTTTTCAATTTCACTTAACAAAAAACAGATCAGTCACATGGGGAGAAGTAAGTACACCCCTACATTTATCGTACCTTCAAATCCATAAAATTAGAATCAGGTGTTCAAGATTGGGTGCCAGTGATTAGAACCTGTTTAGGGAGTGCAGGTGGAGCCTGTCTTATTTATACCCCTCTCATATTAGTGTCTGGTGTTCCCTTTGTTGTTGAGGTGTGTGGTGTCATCATGCCAAGATTAAAGAGTTCTATAAAGCCTTCAGAAAAAAGGTTGTGGATGCCTATGAGTCTGGCAAGGGATTTAAAAAGATCTCCAAATTATTTGAAATGCATCATTCCACTGTAAAGGAAATCGGCTACAAATGGCACTGATTTCAAATGACTGCCAATATTCCAGGACTGTCTGTCCCAGCAAGGTCTCCAAAAAACCCAAAATTTCATCACAGGATCTGCTAGTAAGTCTTGCAGCTGTTGGTGTCAAAGTGCATGCTTCTACAATCTGAAAGAGATTGCACAAATTTGACCTACATGGAAGGCATGCGAGGAAAAAGCCTTTGCTGTCTAAAAAGAACATTAAAGCAAGACTACAGTTTGCCAAAGAGCATATAAGCATAAACCTTTTGGAATAATGTGCTCTGGACAGAAGAATCAAAGATATAGTTGTTTGGTCACAGTAACACCAGACATGTTTGGCACAAAGACAGCTTTTTTGGAGAAGCACCTCATACCAACAGTGAAGAATGGTGGTGGAAACGTTATGGTTTGGGGTTGCTTCGCTTCCTCAGGGACTGAACAGCTTGCATTGATTGATTCAACTATGAATTCTGCATCATATCAAAGAGTCCTTGAAGATAATGTGAGGGCATCTGTCCGAAATTTGAAGTTGAACCGAAAGTGGACCATTCAACAGGATAATGATCCTAAGCACACTAGGGAGGAGTGGTCAAAAATTCCAGCAGGCCTGGTGGATTATGCAAAATGCCTACAAGAAGTTATTTCTGCTAAAGGGGTCAGTACTAGCTTCTGAGGACAAGGGTGTGCTTACTTTTTCCACAGAAGAATATCACATTTATTGGTATTTCTGTTGAAGAAATAATTAAAAAAGTGCCAATTTTCCTTGTGGTTTGGTTCAATTATATCAACTTTATTAATATGCACTGTTTCAAACATGATAAGATTGCTTGTTCTAATATATCAAAAAAAAGCCAACAATTTCTATGGGGTGTACTTATTTTTTCACATGACTGTATAAAATTGATGAGCTGACAAATTTCAATTAATCAAATTTCAGGAATTTAGGAATAATTCTTCAGTAGACCAAATCAATATACTTTCCACATGCAACACCTTATTTTTATTTTTAATTCTGAATGCTAAACAACTTGTTTTTTGTTACTTAGCTCAAGTGAAGACAATGTAGATGCAACTTTGGATAAGCTCTTTGATGAAATGGCATTCAAGCAGAATGATAGTAAGTTTCTGATGTGAATTATTATTTTTTTTTTAACCATATAATTGAAAATCAATAGAAGTGATCTTTAGGATGTCTAAATTAGGGGTGGGCAATATGATGATAATGTCATATCACAATGCTTGAAGACATTTCTACAATACAAAATATGTATCACAATTTTAGGTTTGCCATCAATCTGCTGATAAACAGTAGTACCATTGTATATAATATATATAAACTGTTACAAAGGTGACATTTAATATCTGCATAAATATACGATGTAAAACTCAAAAGGGGCAAAATTAATAATTACATTTTAAAAATTGCACAATTCAATCAGAATTTGATCCAAGATCTGAGAAAAGTGTATTATGGCACAATTTATCAAGGCATAGATATCATTATATCCAGGAGTGGCTTATAACCTTAGATTTTGGTGTGGCAGGACGATATTACATAATGACAAAAAACTGAGTCGATAGGCTGCCTCACTAAATTATTGCTATAGGCTACTATCTAATACATTTTTAGAGCAACCCCATAATGGGTAGATGAGGGTCAAGAATGCTTTATTGAAGACACTATTTATGTACACCAATTTTCAATGAAAATAAAATAAGAGGTAGTCTAGTCGAAAACACATTGCCCCTAGCACAGATGAGTAGCCTAACCAAAAGTCAATCTATAACAGCTCCCTGAGCCTAACTTATGACTCATCACAGCCACCTTCCTGTTTAGATTGCCTGATTTGTATGAAATGTAGTTCACTTTGTCTTTCATGTGTGCAAATTGTTCAATCACAGCTTTAGTGAAATCAAACATTATAATTTTATAAGCAATTGGAGCAATTATGATTTTCAGGTTGCTGATAATTGTACTACAGTGACAGATTAACCGCATAACTAGCTATATAACAGTGTAGATCAAACTTACTAATCAGTAACTTTCTAGCAAAAAAGACTAAAAACTGTGGACTGTGTTAAAAATATTTAATTTTAACAACTTAACCCATTTCAAATTGATTTTTTAAAAGAAATTCCACTGTGGTAACTCTGTATAACTTTGATACAGAGAAGAGCACAGAAGAGATAATATCTTTAACTGTCCTATCTGCTGCTCCACCCCTACTGATAAACGAACCATTCATAACATTCATAGAGCAAACATGGGGCAGCTTGGTTCATGCATAAATGGGCCTGTTAGTGCTTGTTGAAGTTCTCATTTTTGTCCACTAGATAATGAGTGAGTCAAATGAGATTTTATTTTTTATTTTGCATTGTTTATTGCAAATAGGTGTCACATATGAGGTTTAAGGTAGCACTAGAAGGGTCTAGTACATTTTACTTTTGAAATTTCAATGGGTTTTTTATTTTATTTTTTTTAGTCTAACCCCTCCCTATAAGTGGGATATATTGATATGGAACATCAGCTTATATTTGTCAAATAGCAATAAAGTTTTGTCCAGTTCTAGGCTAACTCTAATTCAAGTCTTTCTCAGTCAGCTTGAATAAGCAGTGTTAACTTTCGGTTGTTTTTTAATCTTTTGAGTTCAAAATAACAGGTATGTATGTATGTATGCATGCATGTTTGTTTGTTTGTTTGTTTGTTTATATACAACTTTTTCTCCTGTAGTAACCCGTCCCAGATCTCTGAAGGTGCAAGGCAGGACAGTGACTCTGAATAAAGCTTGTGGGACCATTGTAGACTGCACATTCGAGGAGCTGTGTGATAGGGTGACTTTGCGCTCTTTGTTAATCATTCACTAATTGCCATGAAAGAAAAGTACTAAACTAGTTTGTATTGATTTTTAGCCTTTAGGAGCCAGTGATTACTTAGAAATCTCGACGGGGTTTGACACGGTGTTCATTCGCAATATTCCTTTACTCACTTTGAATAAGAAGACCCAGGCCAGGCGCTTTATCACGCTCATTGATGCATTCTATGACCACAAGGTAAACAGCCAAATCATCTGTCCTGGCCTTATTTCTCCAAATGAAATTCTAAAATAAACCTTTTATAGATTAATTCAATGTTTTTACAGGTACGAGTGGTGTTACAAGCTGAGGTGCCTTTAGAGAATCTGTTTGTGAATGAAGGACACCATGATGATGAGCGGAACATTTTAATAGATGACCTGGGCTTAAAAAGGGTGATATGTTTCTTATCTTATAAACACCACACAGAACTTAAATTATGGCTATATACACGGAAATTGAGAGCACAAGTGAGCAGTTTGTCTTGAAGGTATTTCTTACCCTACTCATTCATGCTGTTGTACAATTGGGTTTTTGTACACTACAGGATGCTGGCAGTTCACTGTCAATCTTCACCGGTGAGGAAGAGGTGTTTGCTTTCCAACGTACAGTCTCACGCCTCACAGAGATGCAGACAGAGGAGTACTGGGTGGAAGGAGATCGGAGCTCTTCATAGCACGTGTCAATGCCAACTCCATATACAGTGGTTCTGTGTCATCTTTCAGCGGTCCATAGTTCTCTGTTTTGGGAGGGCTTTGGATCTTCTGTATGAACAATATTTTATTCAAAACTGAGCAATATTTTACTTTGCTGTACTTTATTCTATATTTCTGCAGGATGAAATGACTTGTAAATTTAGTATACCAATGAAATGCATTCAGTTATTTGAATGCAATTTTAACCTCTTTATTTATCAAATGTACAAAGGGCATTTGGGAGAATTGTATTTGCCAAATCGGCAGAACATCATTCAGGATAAAAGGAACAGCATACATCCCATCTATCACTTTGAAAATGACTTAAGTTATTAGATCAAAGTACAAACTTTGTACTTTGTTACGGCTATTTATCATTTTAGAAGATGTACCAGAGTATAACTGCACATTAATAATTAGTATTCTGTGGTAATAGGTCTTACATTTTCTTTTGAATCTTCTAGATGTTATAAATGTCAACACAAATATTTCTTGGCTACCTGACTTCCAAATCAAACAGAGTATTTGTTAACTATGTTTAAAATATCCAGTCTAATTTTTATGTATTTGTATGAATTCCACAACCAGTACCCCAATCGCTTTTGTTCAAGTACATATAAATGACGTCATAAGAAAAGATACAGAGCTTGCCCCAAATCCTTATTTTTGAGTTAAAGACTAATATTGAAAAAAATTGATTTCTTGGCTTCTAATAGTAATTGAATGCTTTGGGGCTTTTTTTTTTTTACTTAAATAAAAAGCAAAACATTACATTTATCTGTGGACTGTTTTTAACTTCAAGTGTAAATTTGATTAGCTTCTTCCACTTCTAATTGAGCAAAAAAAAAAAAAAGGTGCCTTTTTTAAGTTTAAACCCCCCCCCCCCCCCCCCCCCCCATTTTTTTTAACATCAGTGCCAGTGTGATAAGATGACTGGATGAATGTAATACAACAGTAAGTATAGGAGCACGGAATTGGACAGCTGCACATTGTAAGTAATCAAGCTTACTGTGCACAAATATCATTTCCAGTATTGGTATTTTTGCTTGTGAGTGGCATATTGAGTGGAGACACTGTTTTGGAAAACAATGGTCCAATGGTGTGTCCTTATGAGTGGTTACTTCTGCGAACCGAACCGAGAGTTTGAAAAGATGTTTGATATTATGTAAATGAATTTCATTATGATTGCATTTCAACTTGTATACTTTGTTAGTTATGAAGTATGGAGTCAGTACAGCAGAAATAATTGTTTGCTTGACAATGGCACATTGTATATTTGTTTATTTATTTCAGCTAAAGGTCTTCCAAATAAATTATGCAGCAGGTTAATTTGTCATTGGGGCAACTATTATTATGGAAATGCCTTAACCATGGGCAGCATGTTCACAAGTTTGACTTAAAGAAAAATCTATACAATAGTTTTAGTTGTAGTTTTAGATCTCTGCAACTGCAGGTGGTGTACATAAATGGTTGCAGCTATTGTATTGTAGGCATATTTATAAGACCAGCCTAGAAAGATAAAGTATGCATATGCAAAATGGAGAGGGGGAGGTCTCTGAAGGTGTTAAAAAAAAAAAACAGTGTCAGCTTTTACTAAATAAACAGAAAAGCATTATAAATAGTAACTCACCCATGTATGTGTAATAAGAGCCATTTTGGCCTATATCAGTGTTTTACCTCTGTAACATTAGCACATAAAATTTCAGCGTGTGTAGTTCTGATTTAACGGCACCTTTCTTTCTTAAGGTCAACTCTTAACACCAGCTTAACTCGTTGCTAGTTAATAGCATGAGAATATCACAACTCATAGTCTTTCCTTCACTTCAGAAATAGTTTAGGTATACTAAAAAGGACTAATAGTAAAACCTAATGCCATTCTTTGTGTACATATGTAACATCTATACAGTAAAAACTGATGGCTTATTACAATATCCCACGTGGATAATTACACTGCCAGCCCCCAAATCAGCTGCTTTTTAATATTTCTTTCAACATATAATTTCTCAGGCACTGTTTTTTTCCCTTCTCATTGAGAGAAAGTTAACAGGCTGTAAAGTGTCACTGAAATGGGTAAGCAGATTAAGAGATATAATCACACCTGCAGATTTTCTCAGACATATTCAGCATAATAAAAGAGTCTTAAGGCATAATTGTTAGTAAAAGCATGGAAGGATTCTGAGGTAGGGCATAATCACACTGTGGAATAACTCCACATTGATAGTATAGACTATGTATCACATAAAAATCTGATATAATGGAAATATGACAGATTGACAGAAATAATTTCTTTCTCATCTTTAATGCAGAGCCAACTCTGGTTCAATGCTGGACATGAATATTAATGTTATATACTATAATGTGCCAGGTTCACCTCACACCTCCAGGGTCGGGGGTTCGATTCCCACAGTAGCCCTGTGTGTGCGGAGACTACATGTTCTCCCAATGTGGCGGGGGTCTCCTCTTGGGTACTCCGGTTTCCTCCCCCAATCCAAAGACATGCATGGTAGGCTGATTGGCATGTCCAAAGTGTCCGTAGTGTATGAATGGGTGTGTGACTGTGTATGTGATTGTGCTCTGCGATGGATTGGCACCCTGTCCAGGGTGTACTCCGCCTTGTGCCCGATGCTCCTTGGGATAGGCTCCAGGTTCCCCTTGACCCTGAAGAAGGATAAGTGGTATAGAAGAAGAAGAAGAAGTATAATGTGCCACACTCTCAAATAAAATAATTATATTGACCCCTCTGAATTGCCTATTGAGTCTACAACATGCACCACGATTTTTGGAAATTATTAATTGTTTGTATTATTACTTTTAGGATAACATTTTATATTGATTTAGAAAAACTGTTATTTATTTATTTATTTGGTCAGAACTTTTAGGAAATTATATTATGAAACCTATGGTAGCAGACATGTACGTGGCACATGTGGATATTTTGATTTTAATAGTAACAGAAGTTTGAATTTTTTTCTGACTGCCCTGTGCCATATTTATATTGAAAAATGTGAGGAACAGAGAGAAAAGATTTTTGTCCTTTTAGAAATTGCTTATATTGATTGTGAGATTTGACCAGTAAGCATTCAGTTTTACATATCGGAAATTAGAGGAAATAGTCGTAGAACTAGTCATACATATTTAGAACTAGTCCACTAGTTACAGTAACAATTTAACTAGTCATTATCATGTTTCAAATAGTAACAATTGAATGATATTGTATATCTGTAACGTTTATTGTCACTAATACAAAACTGTTATCTGTCATTCACTTAAATATATCTGTAATTTAATTTGATTAGACTTGAGGGCATTTTATACTAAAACTGCCACAGTACCAGATTTTGGAGCGAGAGGGGGGTGTGTACAGCGGATCTCGTACTCTATTGGCTGTTGTGTAAATCAGCCAAGCGCTTTGCCCTTCTATCCGCCACACTGTTTCAAACGAAAATAAATTAATGTACAGAATCAAACTGCGGCTCTAAATCTGTTAATATGACACTATCTCCTCCAACCAACCCCTCGATGATAAACAAATCAAAGCAGCAAAATTGCTGGATGCAGCTCTTTAAAAATGGCGCCTGCTCCTTTCTCCAGTCAACAACCCGGTGTCCTGCTTGACAACAGGTGTCTGAGCCAATCAGATGACAGTGACGTCAGTAGGTTCGGTTGAGGGCGGGGTGTAGGCGGTGAGGCAAGTTAAACGGACCCTCAAAAGCAAACCGTACTTCTGCGCGTTCGTACTTCACTTCAGCGCCTCAGAAATTCTCGTCTATTTTAACGCTGGAGGTATTTTCTGAACATAAGCTAACAGTATCAAAGTATACTACCTATAGTTTGATGTTGCGTGAAAATATAGAGATTATGGCGCGCATATAGCCCAGAGAAATGTTCAAACCGAAAGACAGCATTAGTTCATTAGTGAAGTACACTGCATGTACAAATGAACAAATCCCGCTCGAGTTGCATAGGCACGGCTCCTTTAAGAGCTGAATCCAATCGTGGACCTCAGGGGGCGGGGCTTCGTCCTCCCTGCTTCCTTCTTGTTGCTGCAGAGGGAGTCTGTGTTCAGCGCATTAACGAGGCTCTGTAGTCGGAGCGCCCAGGATGAGGGGCGCGAGATCTTATTCTGCTCGGAACCGTGCTGATGGAAATACATTTGGGGGAAACGATCTGTCAAGAACTCGCTCGTTGTTATTTACTGCGTGTGGACCGCATGTTAGAGGTGATTATGGCTTGATCAATGTTTGAAGCTTTGCACGGTGATTCATTCGCCCCCGCTTTTAGGGCGCTCGGAACAAGCGGGTTTCTTTTCATTCTGCCTGGATAGCGAAAAGGCTTGAAGCACTGTCAAGATGGCAGCTGTATTTGGAGATTATGTTACGGATATAGTGGTTTGCTTGAGGCTTGTGTAGTGTTACTTTTGAATTGTGGCAGCTAACGTAAGTGTAAACGTTATCCTTGTGGAACTCGGTATCAGGCGCTTGCTGTGATCTCGCTGCTCCCCTGTGTGACTGCATTCAGTGCTTTTAACGAGCATTTGTACAGAGTGAAATGCAAATTGCACTAGCTCTCAGCAGGACACGTGGAGATTAGTTAGAGGGCTGAAGAGAAGGTTTATAACCACTGGTGCAAAACCAAAATACAGCTAAGGCATCCAAGTGCAACTTTACATTCATGATCAGTCTCGAGTTTGAAAATGAGCACGTCATGCATTAGTTTTGGTTTGCCACAAGATCCAAACGTAAAGTTAGACCCGTCCTGCACAGAAATACTCGCTCAGAGATTCGTCTATTGATGGAATGCGGGACTCGGACCGCGGCGGAACTGTGTCCAAGACCATAAGCGCACAAAGTGTTCATCCGGGGAAACATGGCACAGGCTAGTTGCGAGGAGAAGAAACCTCCCACAGGAGACGTTGACATAGATCCGGACTTCGAGCCTCAGAAAAGACCGAGGTCCTGCACATGGCCTCTGCCTCGACCGGAGTGCAGCACTGGGCAGCCTGAGCCGACCGAAGCGGACATTATTCCCGAGGAGGAGGACGACGAGAGCGGCTCTGATCACCGTGTGGACAACACCAACGCACACACAGGAGAGCAAACAAGCTACATACGAGCCAAACAGAGCCACAACTGCGATCCTCCTGGTCCAACATTAAATACAACTTGTAATGACAAGGACAGTGACGGTTCTCGGTCTCCCAGCGCCTCCCAATCGCTAGCAGCTGCAGCTACTGACTCGGGCATTACTACTCTCACACTCCAACAGCCCAGAAAATCATCCGCACGCAGAAATGCATGGGGAAATTACTCCTATGCTGACTTAATCACCCAGGCCATCGAGAGTTCCCCAGAGAAAAGGCTGACTTTGGCCCAGATCTATGACTGGATGGTGAGATCTGTGCCATACTTCAAGGACAAAGGTGACAGCAACAGCTCTGCAGGCTGGAAGGTATGTGGGCTGCACATTAGACCTCAATAATAATAATAATTATTATTAATATTATTATTATTATTATTATTATTATAATCATCATCATCATCATCATGCAGTAGGCCTGGTGCTTAAGTCAAGAGAATAAATATTTAAAGGATCAGGTTGGAAAAGTGCAGAAATGAAAAACGAGTAACGGGGTTGTGGGCTTTGGTGATTAAATGGGTGATGTCAGGGATACGCCAAAGGCTGTTCTAGTAACCAGAGATAAATAGAGCAAGGTTGCGAATGATAAACCCTCCTCAGCCTACATTTCATTTCGATCAGACCAGTATCTCTCACCAGCATAAGCAGTTAAGCTTATAAAGGGAAGTAGCAGAAATGTGGCTTTTCAAGCACTGTGAGAACAGCATCATGGGTTAAAATAGCCAGTAACTGGGGGGAAGGGTAGGGTATGATCTGCAAGATAAAGCATGTATCTACAGCCATGACCTTAATTTATTTCTTTCCCATAGTTGGCACTGACCGGTACTGCAAAACAACAACAAAAATATGGTTATCCACAAATGTTCAAGACCCTGTCAAAGATTTATCTCTCCCTCATATGTGTACATCAACAAAAGTTAATGCAGTTGCAAAAAAATGATCATTAATATGGTCAGAATCAGTATAGTTTTATTGGAGCTGAAGAGGCTATACAAGTCAAATATAATAATCTCCTCTGTCGAAATGCACACCTTCAAAAATATTCCCTATGGATATTGCATTTCCAGTTTAAGCTTTGATATGTGCCTATTTTCCTGTTATAAATATGATTGTGTAACAGTTTTGTACTGTGCTTGGTACTTTTTTTTTGGCCTTTAGCCTTGTCTTGAAAAGCAATTTTCTACAGAATGAAATGAAGCCCAGTGAATGGGCAAGACTAGCTTCCAATATTAACACAAACCCTTTGAAACCAAACCTGAAGGGAAAAGGAAAAAGAAGTGCATGATGACAAGGGAATGTCTACTTAGCTTTTGGCTTTGGCAAACAACATAAAGGCAAACAATGTTTGGGTTTCAAAGACCCAAATGCAAACCGTGTTTATAAAATAATGAGGCTTTTCCTTACATTTTGTCTAATTCTGACCCAATTAAACCCTGACGGACAAAAAAAATTGCCACAAAGGAGATATACATATCAAAAAGGTGATAAAATAATGTAAATGACCATAAAACATTACTGCTACTTCCCACATTTAAATATTTTGTTGTTTATGTGCTGTAAATCAAGAAATACAAAAATATATAACCCATGTAGAGTAGGTGCATTATTTTCGGTACAGTCATTTTCAAGTACAAATCCCGCTTTATAAATAGTTATCATATAAATGTTTAAGAGCTGTTAAAGAGGACCTCAGTATATAACAGTAACAATTATCATTCCAAATGTTTAATGAACTATTTGAGGAGGATGAAGGGTAGCAAATTGAAATCAATACAAAAACTGCTTCTTAGATTGATCCTTGTGTCTTATGATTGGGGAAAATGAGTCAACGTTAAAGATAAATAGTAGTTATAAAAGATGTACACATTCAGTGTGGTGGAGTGTGCATTGTGGGGTAGGTTAGGCTTGTCGCATCATCTCGTGGTACAGAGATTTTGCAACTCCCTGCATTGGAGTTAGGGAGGAAAAAATGGAAATATGAGTCTTTAATTTGATACAGGGTTTTGATTGGCTGCTCCGTCCCCACCTCCACTTCCTATTGGCTTGTGTCTTGAGCATAAGAATCAATCAGCTGACTGGAAACTATGTAGGTCAGTGTGTAGCAGAATGTGAGGAGCTTGGTGTTTGACAGCTAGCTTTGTGTAGACTGGCATAGTTCCAGTGCTCTTCTGAACAGGGACAAGAGCATGGCTTCAGGAGGATGGGCATAGGAAGCACAGAATATTGCAGCTTGTTAATACCCATGCTATTTATAACTAATAGTCTTTTGTGATTAGAGTATTGCAGTATGAGAAATGGTCATTTGCACATGCTTTTTTTTCAAGTAGTCCTTTAAATGACATTGGTTATTTATTGTTTATTAGAGATTAATGTGTGGAATATTATTTTTTATCAGTAAAAAGAAAACACTTAAATATGAACGGGCAAAGTAGGGCTATGAAATGCTTTTGTATGCAATCAACATTCAGCATAGACAAAAGCAAAATATATTAAAGTGACCGCTGCATGGCTTAAGGAAGCAATAAAGCCTTCAGCCTATTTTTGTGGTCAGTTCTTTAATTACTAATGGTCTTGTATGAATATAAGACACTTATAATATCTTGAGATTCTGAATAGTCTTGAACATTTACATGTTAATGGTGAAAAGCAGCATGCTGCATTGATGAGGTTTCATGGGCCCAGATTTGTCCATTAATAATACCTGAACTTGACCTTGTTGATGAAATTGGTGATGAAATAAGCGTTACGTAAGTATTAAATTGACCAGGCTCCAACAGTCCAAGTAAATAGCATTATGTAGTTAACAGCTTCTTATATAGAACCCTGAAGATGTTTGATTAGTGCAGCCAACGGAAGGCTATTCATATAAGAATAAGCCCTATGCATGTTTTTAAGCTTTGATAACTCTTACTCACTTTACTCTTACTTACTTTAATACAAGGATAAACTTTTTTTTCCCCCTCAACAGAACTCCATACGACACAACTTGTCCCTCCACAGTCGGTTTGTCAGAGTGCAAAATGAAGGGACAGGCAAGAGTTCATGGTGGATGGTCAACCCAGATGGTGGGAAAGGTGGTAAAGTACCCCGAAGACGTGCTGTTTCCATGGACAATAGCAACAAGCTAATTAAGAGTGCTCGTGGCCGTGCTGCTAAGAAGAAAGCTGCTCTCCAGGCTGCTCAGGATGGAAGCTCTGAAAGCTCCTCCAGTCTGTCCAAATGGACTGGGAGTCCCACATCCCGTAGCAGTGATGAGCTAGATGCCTGGACAGACTTCCGCTCCCGCACTAATTCCAATGCCAGCACCATAAGTGGCCGACTGTCTCCTATCTTGGCCAACTTGGAAGTGGATGAGGTTGCTGATGATGACTCTCCCCTCTCTCCCATGTTGTACTCTAGTCCTAGCAGCATGTCTCCTTCCACTGGCCTGACTGAGCTGCCCCGCCTTGCTGACCTTGCAGGTACTATGAATCTCAATGATGGCCTCTCAGACAATCTAATGGATGACTTGCTTGATAACATCAGTTTAACAGCTTCACAGTCTCCAGGCCAAGATGATGATAGTGCCAGTGAACAAGGAAGCCCAGTGTTTACCTTCAGCTGCTCTGGCAGCAGTCTTGGGGTTCCCAACTCCATGTTTAGCCCATTGTCTGTCACCAGCCTGCGCCAGTCCCCCATGCAAACGATTCAGGAGAACAAGCAGGCCACCTTTACTTGTGGTTCCCACTTCGGGAAGCAGAGTTTACAGGATATGCTCAGCTCTGAGCCTCATAACCACAGTGATGTCCTACTGACCCAGTCTGACCCATTGATGTCGCAAGCCAGTGCCTCCATCTCCATTCAGAGCTCCCGTCGCAGTGGACAAGCTGGGCCTGGGGGGCAAGTGGGACTCAAGAAGGTCTCGCTGTCTGGATGGCGACTGAATGGGGTCTTGGGGTCAACAAGTGAATCAGATTTCCAAAGCCTGATCAAACAGCATCTTCAACAGTCTCCGTCCAGGAGCACATCTATGCAGCTCAGCTCCTCTGATTCCTTGTTGTCAGGTCTCAACGGTGTCATGCCCTGTCTACAGTCATCAACTCAGGATCGATTCTCCACTGATCTTGATCTTGAAGATTTCACCAGTAATTTTGATTGTGATATGGACACTATCATGCGGAATGACCTGATGGATGCAGATGACTTGGAGTTCAGCTTTGATTCTCATCTCTTTTTCCATCAAAATGCGAATCTGAATTCAGGGAGTATGTCAAATACCAAACAAACCTCATCCCAAAGCTGGGTACCAAGCTGATCAGCTCAGCACATGGAATGTCATGATGGGGCAGAACAAAGCAACCTGTCCCAACCTTTTAAACATTGTCCTGTGTAAAGGACCTGTATAATAATCTGACAACTACAGATTACAGTTATCAGTTATTAAATTTACTAACACTTTTGATGATTTAATGGGTTTGTCAACAAAAGTGGTGCATTGTGATGAACATAGGCTTGTAAATGATGAATTTCATGAAATTGATTTTGTAGTTTGACAACAACAAGGTAGAAGGTCTGAAAGGACTGCATTAAAGAAAACTAATGAAGCTGGAAAGGTTTTTGATGTTTTTAGTTAATAAAAGTAAAGTCCAATAATCCCTTAATCTATTCAAAGAACTAGGCCTAGACAAGTATTTCACTGTTACATTTAGATTATGTGTAACCATAGTTTCATAGACATAGGCAGTGATGATCATATTGCTGTTACTCACATCGATAGAAATTCATTCTGCCAAACTAGTAATCATTTAATAGACCATTTAATTGGCCTGTTTACACCATAGACTAGAGAATGGTACTGTTTTGGTTTTTTGTTTTTCTTCATAATTGACATGGGAATGTCTTGTGCTTTATATTAATCTTGTAAACCAGAAAAAAGGGAAGAAAAGTAATTGTGTGGTGTATCCATTACTCCTTTCACAGAACAGTGAAATATGACCAGCTAATGAGCTATTAAATGTGATGTTTAAAAATCTGTTCCTTCTCTGGTGCAAGGCATTAATGCTCTTTTAAATTGTCACGGGGTGCATTTTATTGAGTACTTGATCCTACCAACTGTTTTGTCACCTCCATCCTGACTTCACCTGAAAGTCTGAACATCTTAAAGTAGTTTTCTGTGATGTGTGCACTAAAATGTTTAGCATATTTATTCTAGAGGTAAGAAACTTTACAAAAACTTACAGAATATTATAACATGAATTGCCACTACATTTTTTTGTGTATAGTTGGAAAATCACCATTTATAAGCTTTTAGGGCTACAATGGCACACTTTTAGCCTTTGTACATATCTGCACACTCCGTGGTGCTTTGAAGAGCTTTGTTTTTGCTCTTATTGCAATATGCAGCAAAGATCTTCACTTTGCATGCAAGAAGCAGACCAATTTTGGTATTATAGCTGCAATCAATACAAGTTAGTTTGCTTACAAGGATTCTGTTTTACATAGTTTGTTGAACCTGTAAAGCAAATTAGCTGACCAACAGTGAGCCTACTATTTTGTATGTTGAGTAGTAGTGCCGTTCAGAGACCCCTGTCACTTGGCAAACTTGCAAGTGTTGCTTTATCATGGTTGAACTCAATTTTATACCCAGATCTTCAACATCTCAAGCACCAATGTGCACTCTTTTTATGAGTAATGTTGAGTAAGGGTAGTCTTCACTGTTTACATAAATCCATTGTGCTAATAAAACCAAGAGTATTGTACATTGCTGTCCTGACTATGGGATATTTACTTCAACAATTTTAACTTGGAAAATGTATCCTGATTTCATGGTATTATTAAGGCATCAATAGGAAATGCAAATGAGAAAAGTGAAATGTTTTATGTATCACATGCCCTGTATACCATGACTGGCTATATTGAACCTATGTACTAACATATGAGTTGAGTGTTTGCTAGCTAGGTAGTAGATTGGGATGGGATAGTGCATGTAAATAAAGCTTTGCACAGTACTATGATTGTGTTGGGTCCTTGTTGTCTTTTGGTAATTAAGGAGTTTAATAATTAAAACATAGCCTGTTTTCTTGTGGCGGTTCTGCACCACCTCCTGATGAACCTGATTCAACTTATTAAAAAGTCTGTCACAGAAAACATTGTACAGTGAAAAACCTTGTGTATTTCACCACGATTATTCATGCTAACATTCTACAAAAGCTTATCCCGAACACTCTTGTCATTTGTAAATACAGCTGAAAAACTTACTTATTGTTCGATTTTTAATTAGCTCCACCTGTCAGTACCAAGGGTGTTTTAATAAAGTCTTTATAACCACAAAGATCCCTATGTTGGCATCTATTTTATCTTGCTGGCCAAAACTATCTATAGATAATATAGGATCATAAGCTGGTTTTGCATAATTAAAAATGTTTCTTTAGATTGATGCATGAAGTAAACATAGTGAGCTCTTGATTACTTACTATGAAGTAAACATAGTGAGCTCTTCTGGTCTGACATTTAGAACTATTCTCAGATTATTTCTTAAATTTGCCAAAATTTAAGTAAATTGATATCCCTATTGGGACACTGTTAAAGTGTATTTCGAAGGCAGAGTAATTGCCAAATTGAAAGAAGGATGAATCTACATTTACAATTTGGGTGAATTGTGTGAATATACAATACATACTACCACTACTATTAATAATTATAATATAAATAATAATATGGTTACCTTATTTAGTACACTTATCTCAACTCACTCCCACTAGATTTAACAGTTACTAATGTGGTGCCTTCAATATATTAATTTGTGTACTCTCAAGAACCAAGCCTAGTGTTCTACATTGTACCAACCCAAAATCACACAGGTCGTCTGTGCTGTTACTCTGGCCATCAGCCTGTATCTGATTTGTTTTTTCAGTTTGCTTACTTCAATTGCAGCTGTAACCATTTGAAATATATATATTTTTCCAGGGCAGCTGAGATCTGACACTGGTTGTAAAGTAGACATTCACCTGCAAAGGGATGATGACAATATTCCTTTTCTTCTTTTCTGCAATATAGTGTATCCTGTTGCCACCACGACCCCCACCAGGAAAATCGGAAGGGAAATGAATGAAAGAATGAATGCAGCACTAGTAAACGCTGCTCTATTGTACTGTTTAACGCCTGTGTGGTTATTTGACAATCCTCTTGGGAGTAAAAGAATGTCTCCATTCCTAGTGACAGTAGATATAATATGTTCTATACGTCCTTGTGCACTGATTGGTCAGCGCCTCAGTGATTAGTTCTCATTGGATATAGGCCACCTTTGCTGTGAGCCAATCAGCTGGTCTGTATCCAAGTGAATTTGGGATGAGGAGCTATTTAAGGCCACATTAGAGGGAAAATGTCTGATATTTGATTTAAGTCATGAAAAAGTTCTACTGTATAAGCTATAAGTCAACAGGATGGAAATAATTGAATTATTTGTTTGTTTCTTTGTGTGTTTATTTATTTAATTAATTATTGCATACATGATGTGTTGACAATTTTTTAAAACAAAACCATAATGTAATAATAATAACAACAACAACAATAAAACTTGTAGGCTACTTTACATTTGTAAATAAAAGGTATTTGTAAACATACAAAGTTACACTTAAACTACATTATGACTACATAGTCTAGTCGCCTGCATTTTGTGCCACAATCTTGACATATTAACTTGTGGACTCTAATTTGTTATATGTTATGATCAATTCACAATCAATTAATTAAAACTTGAAACATTTAATTAATGTTAATTTCTTTGTATTTGCTTTGCAGACCTTGTAGTACTGTAAACTGTAGCATAAAACATCTACTATCTAAGTACTGTACTCTCTAGTGTTTGTACTGATTATGAGACGCAGGTCTACTGCAACCATTAAAGTCTTCCTAATTCATGTCTGCTTTAGCAAAATGAATGACGCGCGAGAGAATGAGAGTATAGATATCGACATGTTTCTATCGCCATCTGCTGTTCAAAGTCTGTAAAGCAATTCCGAAGCATCTGGTATATTTTCCTGAGCCGGAAGCTATAACTCGTAAGCAATTAAACGCGTTTTTATTGTTTACTTCCCCTATAAACAAATTTCAGTGAATTTTTGTAAGCAATTTAAATTACGTAACAATTATAAGTGGAAATCCTGTGGGACGTTTTTCGTACTGGTCTTGAGTTTTGGGGATATTCCGTAGTAAATCAGCGTACATTTAAGTTAAAATACTGTTTTTAAATGTAGGCTATATTGAAAATATTTTGGATTATTTTATAGTTTTAATACAGCCGCCAATCTTACTACTCCTGCCGATCACAGGAGGTCGCCCTCACCTGAATACTGTACTGAACACCTGTTGTAATTTGTAATTTGTGCCATATTAATACAGCATGGTGGATGTGTGCCATTGCGAAGTATTGCCACGATCACTGCTGTGTTTTACTGAGTCATTTCAATACTGTGCATTCCCAAGTTAGGATTAATGCTTTTGATCCTGCTCTGTGCTTTTGTCTATTTCTGCCTTGAGGTTTTACCCCACAGTGAGTCTTCTCTGCCTTGGATCACCCTGATATATTAATATTATTTTATTTTTTTTGGACTTTGATTTTGCAACTGTTTTCATTAAACTGCAGTTGGATCAAACCCTGTCTCTGGACATTCGGAACACCATTAAATTCAAATGACCAGTCAGGTAGACAAAGTATAACAAGCAAATAAGAACTAGGAGTAATAACTCTGTAGTGGTTATAGTAATCTCCACCACTGCTATGTCATAAAAGTAAAATAATAATAAAATTCCAGACACACTGACAACATGTTATGCCCTAGGACTTAAAATAATTTTTTATGTTAGATTAAATGCGCTTGAGTGGAACTTCACTTGGACATTCAAGACATGGGAGCACAGTAGCTTAGTGGTTCGCCTCACACCTCCAGGGTAGGGGGTTCGATTCCTGCCCTGTGTGTACAGAGTTTGCATGTTCTTCCGGTGCTGCGGGGATTTCCTCCAGGTACTCCGGTTTCCTCTCACAGTCCAAAGACATGGTATGCTACATAGTGTCTGTAGTGTATATGAATGTGAAGGTGTATGTGAGTGTGCCCTGTGTCCCATCCAGGGTGTACCCCATGCTTGTGCCCCATGCTCCCTCAGATAGACTCCAGGTTCCCCGCAACCCCGTAGGAAAAGCGGTATAGAAAATGGATGGATTCAAGAGATTCTAGCCTCATCTAAGGCACCAAGAATTGTCAGCAGATGGAAAGACTGACATGCTCATGATGTACAAAACACTGAAGGACAAGGTACAGAAAACTCAATATCATTTTTATTTCCCATTAAAACAGTATTTAACTTTAATATAATTTAACTGATACTTTATATCTACTAGTATAGGTTTCCACATTTTATGTGTATATATAACATTTTTCCATGAAAACTTGTGTGTTTGTGTTGCAGGCTTGTTGCCAAAACTCTTCAGCATACCCATAAACTCTCAACGATGTTTTTAGAAAGCATGGTTTCCAAATGGAACCCCAAAATTTCTATCAGCTCCAGTGGTGAACTTATGCTCACTGCGAATTGAGAAGGATCAGAAATCATCAATAAGACAAAGTAATATCATTCACTGTGATGTTCAGCCAGTGAACAGCTTCGACTTCTTATGTGCTCAAGCAGCACAGAAGCTGAAATATTGGACATTCTGCAGCAGATTGATACTCCTTGGGAGCCTGGCAGCCCCAAGCTTGTAGGACCAGTTCTGCTGCTCAGACACATGCTCATCCGGGAGTTTGAAATCGTAGTATGCTGCATGATCAGGTGTGTGTTTAGTTATATTTGGCGCTACAAAACTCTGATTTAAGATGGTACATTTTGGTACGCAGTGATGAGCAACAGAATCAAATGAGAAGTCTGTCAGTTTCCTTTGCTTCAGCCAGTCTCTTTTAGAGGCATCTGGGCTGTTCAAGTACTTCAAACTCAGTTACAAAAAATGCAAGACCTGGGTTCCCAGTGGCGCAATGGTCTAAGCATTTACCCAGTTGTTGAGTGTCTGAAAGTTTGCATCCCAACAATTCCAGACCATTCAAATTCCAGATCAATAGGGTGTAATTAGCCCTGCTCTCTTGGTGTGAAAGACAGACTTTCTTTCCCCTGTTGATTATTAGCATGCCACTAGCCAATCACCAAAAAATGGCAGTTAGCATTCTCTTCCAAGCTCATTCAGCTGCCCTGTAAAGCTGCCTGAGAAGCACTTTTTAAAAAAAACATTTTTCTTTTTTTTACCTGTCTCTGAGCAAGCATGTGTTAGCTTTAAACATTCCAGATTGATAGCTGTAATGTGACACCTGAAGATTTCTGCATGCAGCGAATGTTAATGATGGAATCTCATAAACTACTTCAGTTCCTGTTAAAGTCCTACAATTTACATTATCAGTGTGTGGAGAATATGAACTAATGGTACAGGGATCCTCTGATCATGATGGAGACTAATGGGGCAAAGCTGGGTGTTTCTCTGCTTCTTAATGACATACAGATATTCAGGTTCTCTACAGACATGCAAATTTCAATAACTGATTTTTTTGTGTGTGTATTAATTGTATTGATTGCCAACCAGATCTTTTCAAAGTGCTGTTCATTCTGTGTCAAGGGGCTGTGTAACACACAGAAAGTGCTATCCACCCCCTTCCACATGCATGTGCTCACAGACACCCATGATTGGCTAGTGTCACTGTGATTGATAGGTGATATAGGTAATTGATAGAGTGTTCAAATTTTACTCTCTTGGACACCTGGCTATGGATTGATTGCTATGGCATCATCAGGATTCAAGCTAACAATCTCTGGATGATAGGGCTTACACTTTCTGTTGTGCCACTTGGGAGCAAGAGGATTATTTTTATGCTCCAGGGTTTTACCAACTTTTGTACAGAATCTATACTCAAGTTAAACACAACAAGTATAAAATATTGTTTAAGGTTATTACTGACAATAAGGTTGTCAGTTTTGCTTAAATACATTGTTTCTATCTATTGAGCTGTGGAAGACATGAATTTCAATGCAAAATGTCAACAGCAACTCACATTCACTCTGTCAATAATTACATTCACTCTGTCAACCAGCAGAGGGATTTCTCACTGTGGAAGCTGGTAGTCTTTAAAGAACCCTGGGCAAGGAACCAACTAGAGCTTGAACAAACAAATGCTGCTTTGTTCAGGTTTTCCAATCTCTACAGTTACTTCTTTTTCCCCCCTCATTATCAGACATATTTAAGATAAATGCATGATGATGTATCGTAGGATGGAGATTTATTACCTGAGTATATGAGCTCTGGCTCAGCAGATGGAGAAGAAACAGGAGTATGAAGCTTTTCTGGCAGACAACAAGCACAACCAAGCTGTTCACCCCCCTCTAGGAGCCATGGAGGTTGACGTCAAGACATGGCAACTAGACGAATTTATTGTTAACTGTGTTGTGGTATTGTTACTAATTCACTTAATTTTTTCATATAATTGATCATCTTGTTTTCTGACTGTCATTTTATTCATTTTTCTTTAACGTGATTGTGAGTAGGATGGTATTTCGTACATGTCCTGTTCTGTTTGTTTATGTGGAGCAGCTGCTCAGGCTGTTGGAGAGAACAAAAAGGACAGACTTGATCAGAGGAGGATAAACAGGGAAATGAGTGTGGTGATGTCAGAACAGGCCCAGCATGACACGGCCCTCCCCACAGGTACGCCATACACTGTTGTACTGTGCAGACTCATCAGAAAGCAATTCCCACAACAGGAGGCTGGCAACTGAGCCTGGCTTTCACAGAAAGGAGCAGTCTAAACTTTGAGGGTATATATCTAGAAGCATGCAGTCAATTACCTAAATGTCTATATGCTTCATGGATTTCTTTGTATGTTCAGAACGTGGAGACAAGATAAACATGACAATAATAAAAGATTGTTCAAGGTTAACATGAAAACTTATTTGTGCTTAAATACATTGTTGAGTTGTGTGTGTGTGTGTCTGTGTTTTTTGGGGTGGGGGCAATAGAGAGTGGAGAACGTCTAGTGGTCTAGTCGTTGGAAAAGAGAATGAAGGACAGATATAAAACACACACATATATTGATGCTAATATAACACTAAATGGAAAAACTAAAAATGGGAAATGAATAATATGTGATTTCTAATGACTAGGAGCTTAGAGGTAGCACATCATGACTAGACGACGATGTTCCCCATGGTTCACCTGCAGGAGTGTATGACTGACCCTGGCTGTGCTATGATGGACAGTGAGTGTAGTAGCTACTTGCTTTACTTCCAGTTCTACATGCACCTATTACAACAGCATGGCGAGCTGTTCTATCAAGGAGACTCCTCACCTCTCCATTTATTCAGAGATGCTCTAATTTTTATCTAATTCTCAAGGACATGAAAAAGTTCAAAATTACAGTTGCAATCAAGCAATCACTACAATAATGTATGCACAGTATGCCAGCGTACAGACACACATAATTCAAAGAAAGACTAATAACGATGTTATTGAAGGTAACTGTGGAATGATGGTTGAAGTTGTACACTTCATGCCAATTATTAAGTTGCAAGAATAGCAGAGATGTGTCCTAGACTCTTCATGAATGCACAAAGTGGATGAAGTGCAGAACCAACTCTCCAGCACTGAGGCAACACTGTCGAAACATTCCTCTCCTTCAGGTGCTGACAGTGTCATTTATTTTTATCAAGCTGCACTTTCTATATTTCTATGTCTGCAGAATATAAGACACCATCCTCTAGCAGATATAGTAGTAGAAATACACTACATGGGGAAAAGTATGTGGACACCTGACCATTACACCCATATGGCTTTTTGAACATCCCATTCCAGATTTGTCCCCCTTTGCAGTTATAATAAACTTCACTTTTCTGTGAAGAATTTCTACAAGATTTTGGAGCATGGCTGTGGGGATTCATGTCCATTCAGTCACAGAGCATTAGCGAGGTCAGGCACTGAGGTTGAGTGAAACGTACTGGTATGGACTCTCACTTAATCCCAAAATTTCACTTAATCCAAAAGGTGTTCAGTGGGGTTGAGGTCAGGTCTCTGTGCAGGCTACTTTAGTACTTCCACACCAACCTTGGCCAAACATACAGAAACATCCTATACAATTGCATGCTTCCAACTTTGTGGCAACAGTTTGGAGAAGAACTACATGTGGGTTTGGTGGTCTGGTTCAACATACTTTTGGCCATCTAGTGTACATCATCACCTGGTGACCATGCGTCATCCTGCATTTATGCGCATACACACACACACACACACACACACACACACACACACACACACAAATTTCTTTAAAAAGTACTAATTAATAGATTTTATGTTGAAATAAATAACAATTTAAATAATAAATAAATGTAAATAAGTTTGACCAAGAAAAGTGACACAAAGTTTTTATTGACACTATATCTGAAGTCTCGGATATTGAGACCAACGACAAGCAAGAGAGACTTGTTTGAGAGAACAAAAACAAAACATTATAGAAATTCAGCTCTATCAAATTACATAAAAAAAGAACCATGTCCAAAACTCTGAAAAGTCTAGAGACCTCTTAATGTTAATTAGATAGGTGAGAGGTAGAATTCTACATGTGAGCTGAACATGGCTGATTTAACTCTTTTGGTAGTATTGTTAAGATGTTGATTGTAACTACTGATTGGAAGGTTGTGAGTTCAAATCCCAGCCCAGCCAAGCTGCCACCCTGGGCCCTTTACCAAGGCCTTAACCCTCAACTGCTCAGTTGTACAAATGAGAGCTCTGGATAAAAATGAGCTCTGGATAAGTGAGTCTGCCCAATGCCATAAATGTAAATGGTGGCTTGCAGCACCTATGCTTGGAGACCACACACATGCTGTTACCCAATTCCAATTCTAGCACCTTGGATCATAAATAAAATCATGCTTTCATTTATGTTATATACATATTTTTCACCAGTTTCAGCTGAATTTCTACATATGAGCCAAAACTTTGTATAATTTGTTTAATACAGTTATGCAGATATGCATCCCATCTCATGTATGTAATGTATTTTTGATCAACGTACCACAGACAGTTTGTTTAATAAAGTGGCAAGACCTGTCAGGAGTTGTGCTAAATTAGGCTTGTATAAATGGACCACACAGTGTAATCATTAGTAGTGTAGTCATTATTACAGCATCACTTCACTTTTTTGGGCCAAATCATACAATGACAACTGATGAATAGAATAATTTGTCCCATTACCAGGAGTATCAGCACGAGCAGTCCTGATGAAGCTTAGTCTGTTTCGTCTTAGCTCCTTAGCTCTGTGGGGCGAGACCTGTGGTATAGAGGTACGAGACTGTACCTGCCTGGATCTGAAAGGTCTGTCCCTGGATCTGAGTGCTGGGAATCTGCTCGCTGGTCTGGCTGATGGAGATTGGCTGGCCAGCTTGGCTGCTGATATGGATAGCACCTGTGTGACTCTGGTTGTGCTGCTCTCTAGGAGGCTCCTGTGTGGCAGAAAGCTGAGGCATAGCCTGCTGGATCACCTGCAGCTGCTGAATGGGCCGTGAGCTAATTTGCAGCTGTTGTGGAGCTCCGTGCTGAACCTGAAAATGATCCATTGCCTCTTTAGTAAGTGTGATGACATGCATCTGCTCAGCTTGCTCGCTGCTCACCTGGCCTTCAACCACACTGATGGTCTGGATTTGTGCACTGGGGTCTAGTTCATCCTGAGTGACCAGAGCCAAGTTCTGGATATGTGCAGAGGGATGAGTGAGAAGGGTGAGGCTGGAATGGGTCTGGCCTGCTGCTGCCAGTTCCTCTGGCCCATTCTCAGCAGTGATAATGCTAATGCTGCCCGGCTTCTGGCCTGCCACCAGGTTAATATTGTCCACTTCACTGGTAACCACTAACTGGATCTCCTGCTCTGTGTGAGTGGGGAGCTGGTACTGCTGTAGCTCCAGGACATTGTGCATCTTCTCATCCCCGGCCATGGCCTCCACTGTGGTTAGTTGTGTGCCCTCCACATCTGGCCGCTCTTTGTTGTGAGTTTTAGTATGTGCTTTTAGATTGTCCAGACGGGTAAAAGAAAGACTACACACAGAGCACATGTAGGGCTTTTTCCCTGTGTGAGAGGCGACATGGCGTCTTCTGGCACTAGGATCAGTGAAAGACTTGCTGCAGATGTTGCACACATATGGCTTTTCTCCTCTAAACAAGACAAGATTAAGAATAAGGAATACATCAAAATCATCACACATCAATGTTGATGCTGTAGCCGAATCAGATATTTCCAAAGAATAAAGAGGACAGTTTACCTGTGGATTCTGATGTGTGTCTGCAGGGTGCTCTTGGCAGTAAAACACTTTCCACAAATCTCACATGTAAAGGGTTTCTCACCTAAAACAACAAGTAAATACTGGCTGAATGTGAAATGTATCTCTGAATTAACTGTTAGTTGTTGGCCAGAATCTGAGGTAGCCTTTTGTGCTTCATGTCCCCCGTTTTTTTTTTTTTTTTTTTGAATAGCAGATGAAACATTGACTCATGAACTCTAAGCAAATTGTGCATCTAGTCAATGGAAAAGTGAGCTAAAACATACAGGAATGATTTCAAGATACCTGGATTGAAGCTGTTATTGCAGTGAGAAAAGGCTGTAAGTTATTCTAAGTTAATAGATAGAAATGATACACGCCACTAGCTTTTTGTTTGGGAGTTTAAATGGAGTATTTTATTAAGTAAGTGTGCTTATGGTAATGTACAGTTTAAACAGCAGTTATATTAGCTGTTAAAGGAATAGTTCACCCAAAACTGGAGTCACATGGATTACTTTTACGATAAAAAAAGCCTCTATGAACTTTTCTGAGCTTAAAAGTTTTGGTTACTGCACTGTAAGCAGAGGGACAGAAATCTCCCAGGTTTCATTAAAAATGTCTTCATTTATGTTCTGAAGATGTATGAAAGTCTTATGGATTTGGAACGACATGAGGGTGCGTAATTGATGACAGAATTTTTATTTCGGGGTTAACGATCCCTTTAAGACTTGACTAAGAGTGTAATAAAGCATGCGCTTCATTACATTTGAGCCCTGTTGTCCTGTTACCTGTGTGTGTTCTCAGATGCTTCTTTAGTTGTGCTGCATCCTTAAACCTGTGGTGACAATGTGCACATTCAGGTAACGCTTTTCCGCTATGAACCCGGTAATGACTATTTAACTGCCTCTTCTGGCTGTAAGTTTTCCCACACTGGTCACAGCTAAAAGATTTCTTTTCTGAGAAAGAAAATAGAAATACACCAAAATATATGACAGGGCCTAGAATGTAATGGCTATAAAAATGTACGCTTATGAAAATTCCCAGCAACTTTCCATACCTGCATGCAGGTTCATATGTTCCTGCAGGGAGTGCTTTGTGGAGAGTGCTTTAGAGCAAATGTTGCACACATATGGCTTCTCTCCAGTGTGCATGCGCTGATGAACTAAAAGAGTGTGTTTCTGTGTAAAGCAGTTCCCACAAACATGGCACCGGAAGGGTTTTTCTCCTGCACAAGAACCATAAAAAAGATATCATAGAGGGCCATTGAATATATACATGCATTAGTGACTGATACCATTAAACTCAGTTTACATATTCACCTGTATGAGTTCGCTGATGTATTTTTAAAAACAGATGGTTTTTAAAAACTTTGCCGCAGTCATCACAGCGTGGTTCTGTGGCTGGGTATTTCCTCTTTCTGCCCCTCTTTCCCAGCACTCTTCCCTCACTAATTTCATCTCCTAGCCTATAGCTTTTTAGTTTCACCGGCTGCCTTATTTGGCGCTTGCCATGCCGAGGTATGTCTTCACTTGGGTCATAATCAGCGTCATCTGAGTCATGGAGAACGGAATAAGAGTTGCGTGTAGGTTCTGTGGACTCTGGAGAGGCCACAGAGAAATCCACTGTAGTTTTAGCAGGTTCATCATGAAGTCTGTTTTCATTTTTACTTGATTCCTGAGGCAGTAGTACTAATCCTGGTACTGAAGGGTTAGTGTTTTTCCTTGGCCGTCCCCTTCTGCGTTTGGAAGGGATTTCATTTGTGCTTGTGTCACGATCACCTACTTCTGAGCAGACATTTGGTGCTGAGGCTGTGCTACTCAAGTCTGCATGAGCTTTGACTAACTCACTTATTTCTAGCAAGCGGGCCACGTCAAGCAGCTGCTCGGAGCTGCTCTCCTCCACTGACACATTGGCACTGTAGATGAACTCGAGCACAGATGCAAAGGTCTTTGCATCCATGCCATCCAGCCTACATACAGTCTGACAGGCCTGGTCTTCAGCAGTGAACATTAAAGAGAAATATTCGCTGCTAGCAGCCAGCAGAGCCTTATGTGCCTTAAAATGCACATCTTCTACAATGAGGGTTATATCACAAAGCATTTGTCTTTTCCTCAGCGTATCAAATTTATAAAGGATTGTGTCCTTATGTGATTTGGAATGAAAGGTCAGCAAGCTGGGAGCGTGAGTCTGTGTTCGCTCTGACATTCTGCTTTGTGTGGCAACCTATAAAAATGACAGGAAGGTATCATCAGCCACAGACATTATTGTTATACAAGATATTTTCAATGTATGGCGGTCATTTAATAGAGGAGCAGTGGCACAGTTTTCACAATGCTTATAACATCTGAGCCTTCATGTGATTAAAATTTTGTACCAAACATCCATCCATCCATAACCTGGAGCTTATCTTACTGACCTCAGGGCACAAGGCAGGCACACTATGGACAACTTGGAAATGCCAATTAGCCTACGACGTATGTCTTGGACTGGAAGAGGAAACCCCAGAGGCATGGGGAAAACACAACCCTGGAGGTGCGAGGAAAGCATACTAATCAATAAGCCACCGTTTTGTTTTGTTTTCGAAATGCCCAACATAAACTGGTAAACACTAAATATACTGCATCTAGAGATACAAAAACAAACAAAAAAACAAACAGTAAATGCTGCCAAGTTTTTCACTAACTAGGTTAGCAAGAAATGGGAGCTGGGTCCGGCCCTTTCCCAAACACTTCCCTTAAAACCAAGCACTCAGCTTACTTTGGGTTTAGCTTCATGTCACTAACATCCATGTAGGAAAATGAGCTGCATGGTGTGTCAAAAAACGTGGGCTATTTCCCACTTCTTGGTGCAAGGAGATATATAAATAATAATATGGATAATAATATAAATAAACTTTATTAAAGGTTAACGCCCTCATGCTCATTGTCGCCTATGAGCGCGCTGCACCAATAGGGAACACACACTTTCTTGCGTAAACATTTAGCGTTACACGATACTGTGAGAAAAGAGGATACGGTTCCTGAACCGTGCTCCACTGTCGAATAAATTATGGTTTTATCGTGGTTCATTTAGCGTCTGTTTCTTCAGGTCTGGCAGAAAGTGGACTATTCCATCTCCACATATTTCTAGGTGAGAACCCCAGCTCTCTATTTCATATATCAGTGTCTCAGTTCTCTTCTACTATGTAGCGATAAACGCTATAACAAACTGACTGTCATGTGAGCGCCATATTAACCAAGCAAAGGGTTTCTGGTTTGTCTTCATGCAAAATCTCGCAATACACTTCTGTAAACAGCAGCGAAACAGTGCATAATGTACACTGACCTTTTGTGCATTTATTTATTTATTTATTTATTTTGTACACACATTAAAAACATGGCAAGGACATTGCAGTAACCCTACATACAAAGCTTCCAGGACCTTACCTTAAACGGATCACGTCAACAACCGTACTATCGCGAGATTTCCAATTATAGTTCCAACAACGGATTCTGATGCCCTCTTGTGGCATGTGTTATTATTCTGTACCCAGCTAATAAAATAGCACTAACCGTAGTGAGTTGGTTTAGATGTTTTCATTTTATTCACTTGAAACTTATTTTACTGAAAATGGGAAACAAAAACAACGTTCAGATATTTTCATTTGAAAGTAGCTATCTAATGTCCTACAATAAAGCGACCGAAATTTGTTTACCATACGAAAGCCTTCACATATACACTCATCAAGCACTTTATTAGGATCTCTTGTACACCTACTGATCCATGCAGTTATCTAATCAGCCAGTGTGTTTCAGCAGTGCAGTGCATAAAATCAGGCAGATACGGGCATTGTGAGAGCTGTGAAGTAAATCCCCAACGGTCAGTGACATCAACAACCTCTATAGGGCAGGGGTGAAGGTATCATAATCCACCTCTTGATGAAGACTTTGAGAGCAGAAATATAGAGGCCATACCACAAGATGCATATCACTCATCAGCAGTAAGAATCGGAAAGCCAGATTGGAATTCATAAAGAAATACAGATATGAGCCACAGAAGTTCTGGAACCAAAATTAACCTCAATTTAATTGGAACACCTGTACACCTGCTCATTTATGGCATTATCCAACCAGCCAATCATGTGGCAGCATGTTGGATGGTTGTTTGTGCCACAGTTGGATGGTTGTTTGTGCCTGAAGGGCTGGTTTGAGTATTTCAGAAATCTCCTGGGAATTTCACACATGGCAGTCAACAGAATTTACAGAGAATGGTGCAGAAAACAAAAAACATCCTGCATACATAGGGTCCATCTTTTTTTGCAATCCCCATGATTTGTTTCATAATGTCTCATGATATTAAATTTCTTAATTACGGCAACAGTCTCTTGATATTCTAGGCACATGCATTTGCTAAAAAAAAGAAGAAAGAATACAAATTACTCCCAAAATATGCCAAGACAAAAACTCCACATTATTGTCACCTGAAAATTTTAATGACATTTTCATATTTGACAGGTTACACATGCCATGTTTATTATAGGGTATAAAGCGTTAAGGACCTATAATTATGGAAAACCTTCAAAGCAAGTAGGTTCAGTTCAATTCAGTTTGATCTGTATAGTGCTTTTAACAACTGGCATTGTCCCAAAGCAGCTTTAGAGAAATTTGCTTTAAAATAAGATCTTGGTGGTCATGGATTGTTTAAAACCAGCCCAAAAATACTACCAGTGGACCAGTGGCTTTTTACATCTATAAACTTCTTCCAAAGCTAGCACAATACAGTGTTAGACCAATGACTGTATATACTGTATATGAGTGAACAACATGGTGCCACTTTCTCCCATTGTGTGGTTTTGAGGTATAAATTTGGTCAAATTGAAAGCCGCCATCTGGATTGCGTTCATGTAGTAGGTAAGATTTGGAGCCAGAGTTTGCACAGTGGAGACCGTTCAAGCCGAGTCTGCACACAACAGATACTGCCTCTCGCCCCATTCATATTGGTAATGAACATGCCAGTTCTTCATGCTGTCCTCCGTAGAATGCTCTGTGCATAAGCAAACTTTTGGGTTGTACTGCTCAGGAACAGCGTTATAAATAAACTTTAACCACTGATTCCTAATTTTCGTCCGTTTTTGGAAGGCCAAACATATGGGTTTTGCTTTCGTATCGAAACCCACATTTTCGCCAACACTACAATTCACTGAAGCCTTGCCTTATTTCTTCACGCCTGCCATTGGGTGGCATTACGCTAATATATTTCAAATTGTGACGTAGACGTTTGCGGAAGTAATATCTGGATTTCGATCGAGGCGATTTAGTCAGGTCTTGAGCAGTGTTCTCTGTTAGATAGAATAAATCCTTTTGTGGGAGACTATGAGCTTTGTAAATTTGCAGATGTTATACATGTGCAAAGAGATACATTACACACCAAAGGAAAACATTGAAAAGCATCTTATGACTCCTTTAATATTTAGATGTATATTTAGAATTCACACTGAAACGTAACTGTTATTTGACACGAATCACTGTCTAAGTGTATCAGAATGGCCTTCAATGTATATACAAAAAAAGCAGACAGAAAAAAGTAGTAGATTCAAAACATACATTCATTACTCTGTTACACAAAAAATTGTATAACCTGACAACATTGTCTAATTGCCAAACATTTCATATGCGCTCATTTCTCACCTCAGAGGTAACTTTCCCCTGACACAGCTAACCTACCCACTGACGGCAGCAATGGCTGATAAGAACAAGTTAATAAACAAAAATGTAAATTTAAAAAAAAAAGTTGTGAATGACAAGATCAGTCCTGTTCTCATTTACAATGGGAACCAGAATGGTGAAGAAGCTTTATTTATTATTTTTAACACACATACTGCTAAATGCGAAAATACATAACCAGTTTTAATGATAAAGTCTTACATCTTTTCCAGCTAATATACTAGAAACCAAAGCTATAATTTAAACAAATACACTGAAATAGGTGGCGGAGTGCACACAATGGGAAGATTTCCTGTTTTAGTGTGGAGGTGTCTCTCTTTAATGATTATCTCAGCTTCGATCATGCCTATCATTGTGCCTTGCCGTTTATTTATTTATTTATATAAGCTTATTGCATAAGCCACAGTCCTGTTCCTAGAATGTAAGCTATAATTCATTGTGCAACCTTTTTGCTGTGCAGTGATATTGCTGAGGTGTGGCACGTGCACGAAGCAAGCAGGTATGGTAGTGCAGACCAAACTGTTGCTTTTAATAAAATAGCACAAGGGAAGCATTAACTTTTTCTGTCATGCATTTTACTGTTGAAACTTAACTGCACAATGTGCAACTTGACCTAAAATCTTAATAATCATTTTTCAGCTCTACTTACATGGACAAGAAAAAGTGATCTTTGCTCTTAAGTTGTCTTGTAAACACACATTATAACGTATCAGAGGTTAACCTGTTCTAGTTTATGAGTCTGAATGAGTCCAGCAGGGAAAGGGTGAGCTTGCCAGAGCTTATATATAACTTGGTTCCTAACCCTAGGCATCTTATCCATTGTTGCAGTAAAACTCCAGAATGAAGAAGGTGCAAGTTGTCGTAATTGGAGCAGGTGTGGTTGGGATGTCTACAGCCGTGTGTATAGCGGAGGCTTTGCCCTTCTGCACCGTCACTGTACTGGCTGAGAAATTCTCTCCAGACACCACTAGTGATGTAGCTGCTGGGATCCTTCTGCCCAAGGAGATTCAAGGTAGGAAAGACTGTTACTAAAACAAGGGAAATGTCCAAAACTATGCTCAGTGATGCACAATGTTGATCTCTCACCTTGTGAATGCACCAGGTGTTCCTCTGGAACGTCAGCAACGTTGGTTTAAAGGCACATTTGATCATCTGCTGGCAATTACTGAATCACCACAGACCTCAGAAGCAGGAGTATTCATGAGTTCAGGGTATTGTATAAACCTATACTGCATCTGCTTATAAAGAGACGTTGTTCTATCACATATACAGTTTACATGTACTACAGATTATGTTCTCTGATAAATCTAAATCTAATTTGTCCAGATACCAAATATTCAAAGAGGTCCCTAGTATCACAAAACCATACTGGGCTGATATTGTGTTTGGATTTCGGATTATGACGGATCGTGAGATGAAGAGATTCCCCAATTATAAGTTTGGTCAAGCTATAACGACTTTAAAGTGTGAAAGCCTCAGATATCTGCCATGGCTGGAGAAAAGGTAAATATTTCCTCTTTTCCCGTTATTCATTTAAAAAGAGTTGAGCGAAGGTCATAGGACAGAGCAGCAAAGCATACTTTAGAAATCCTCTTTAACATTAACTTCTGGAACCTTTTACTATAGTATGTCTGTTTTTCTGCCATTTCTGTTATCTTTTGAATTCTATCCTGTAATTGTCTGATAAGCGAGCTGTTAAATCTCTTTTCAATAAAAGGTTGACCAAAGCAGGTGGTCAGATGAAACGAGAGAAAGTGACCGACCTTCAGCAGCTTGCTCATAGCTACGATGTCATCGTCAACTGCTCCGGCCTCGGCTCCCGTTCTTTGGTGGGAGATGAGCAGGTCTACCCAGTACGTGGCCAGATTCTCAAAGTGCACGCTCCCTGGCTGAAGCATTTCATTCGTGTTATAGATGGAAATGCCTACATCTACCCTGGCATCGACTACGTCACTCTGGGGGGGACACAGCAGGTGAATGATTGGCGTTTGGAGGTGGATAAGGATGATAGCAAGGGCATCATGGAGCGCTGCAGTAAGCTTGTACCAGCCCTAAGGACCGCCCAGGTGCTGGGAGAAAAGGTGGGACTGAGGCCTGGCAGGAGTAACCTGCGTCTAGAGAGAGAATGGCTGCAGGTTCAGGAGCGGCAGGTGCCACTGGTTCACAACTATGGCCATGGCTCCTGGGGCATCTCTCTGAGCTGGGGCAGTGCACTAGAGGCACTGGACTTGGTGAGGAGAAGTCTGCATGAGAAACCACCTCGTGCCAGACTGTGAATGCACAGAAATCATATACACATAAGCTCCCTGGACTAAAAATGACTATACAATAGGGGTTTCCAAACTTTTTTTAAAGGGTGCCAAATTAGACTACATTAAAAAAAAAAATATAGGAGTCGAGTGGAGGCATAAGTATTAGAAGTGCAAGAAATTACACAAGCAACTCATTTTTTCTCCACAGACTAGGTGTGCAGCTCAGCTAGAGCTCGTAGGTTTACACTTTCATTTCATTAACATTTATGGCATTTGCATCAAATAAAACCTCAGAGCTTGGCCAACAACTGAAAATCAAGTTGTACAAGTTTATTAACTTACATTCATTCAGGTGCAGTACCTATTGACACTTTAAAATATTTGGGATGTGTGCTCTTAGTGGACGCCGTTATACTTTAGCTGGGGAGCTAAAAATATCATTATATTCACTGACCAAATTCATCAAATTAATCTAATCCGATAGCTGTAGTATTGAGAGAACTTGCAGCAAACTATGAACTAACACAATTATTAAAAACAATGTAATTGTTTTTTAGTTTAGCTATCGCCTGTGATTCCTTTTACATTTGCTAAGTGTAAGTGATTTATACGTGCAACAGCTAGAATTATATTAATAACAAAAATTTGCACTATGCTTATTGGTTATATGGAGCACTATGTGCTCAACTGTAATTATTAGGCTTATGTGCTCAACTGTAATTGTTATAATTATTTTAATAAACACATTTTTTCATTAACAAACTTTTTCTCGTTGGATTTTGTCTAAAAACAGAGACAGAAACAGAGGTTGCCAAGTAGTAGCTGCTTGTTAGAACTTGCAGGAGAATGACAGCCTGCTGGAAATTAGAGAAAGAAAGTAAAGGAAAGCTTGTGTCCTTATGGACATTTTTGTCTTTTTCATTTTTTATTTTTTTTAAATCATTTTGTCTGTGTTAATGCAAACACCATAAAGTTGGCAAAAGTTGTGTATTTTTATTGGAATTTTAATCTCTCACCGTCATTTGCTTTCATAAAACTACTGTAGGTACACAAAATAGCTACACTCAGGACCTTAAGGACAAAAATGTTCCCATTGAAACCCATTCAAACTGCAATATTTAATCCCAGTGACTTTTAAGCATAGAATCTGTGTTAATAGGCTTTTATTTTGTTGACAAGGTTTCAAAACATTGAATTAAAAAAAAAAAATCTGCAATGTGTAGTATTTTCTCAGGTTTAGCCTATGGGGAAAGACATGTTTTTCCTTTTTTTTTTATTCTACTGTATTATACAGCACTGCAGACCAACTGAATAAATGACGCAGCTATAATAGTGTGGATGTGTTTGTATGGGTATCAGAGTTCTGGTTTGGTATGTGTGTACTGAAAATTTTGTGTGTGTGAGAACAGTTTGAAAGAAAGAAATTATATTGTACTGGAAATCACTAACCCAACGCTATGTATACGAGAAAAAGGAGGTTGCTGAGCTTTGAAGATTTTTTGCATTATGTAAAGAAACCAGTTAAAATTCTTAAAATTAATGAATGTTTGGTAGTTATGATTAGAACTGATGCTGGTTAAAAAAAAAAATCAATGTCAGTGAAAGTGAAAAAAAAAATTAATATATTTTGGAGTTTTTGGACATGGACGTTTTTGCCTTCTATAGACCTATGTGTAACTTTTTTTTTTAATTGACGCACAAGGGGTAAGAAGGAGAACAAGGAACTTGTAGAACTTAGATAGAAGAAGGAATTTCACAGTTTGGTGATGAGAATCATAAGATACAGAGGACAGAAAAGGAAACTGCTTGGCTGATGCTAATTGAGTAGTTAACAAGAAAGGTTGTGTGAAACTGAGAGGAAAACGAGAACAAGGCAAATATGGCAGAAGACAAGAATAAAATCGAACAGAGTGCCAAGAGGAGACAGATGACGATGAAAGACGATGCAAAGAAGAGATTTGTCAAGTCCATGATGTGCCAGACGGAGTACAAGTGTTGCAGATTAAAGGAGCGAGACAAATGGAGGTGGCATTCTACATATTCAATTTCGACACCTCCCAATTAAACAGGAACAGAGATGCTGGCAAGGAAAGGGATCATGGTCAGAGGAGGCCATTGCATATAAAATCACATACCTTTGATTTTGCAATGCAACTTAAGGAAAAAGGCCATTAATACTGAAAATCTTTGGGTGATACTTATTTCTGGGGAGTGTTTTAGGTGTTCACTTATTGTATTGAATCTCATTATATATATATATATATATATATATATATATATATATATATATATATATATATATATATATATATAAAAATTAATTAATTACATATACACACATACATACAGTATCTCACAAAAGTGAGTACACCCCTCACAATTTTTTAAATATTTCATTATATCTTTTCATGTGACAACACTGAAGAATCTACATTTTGCTACAATGTAAAGTAGTGAGTGTACAGCTTGTATAATTGTAAATTTGCTGTCCCCTCAAAATAACTCAACACACAGCCATTAATGTCTAAACCGCTGGCAACAAGAGTGAGTACACCCCTAACTGAAAATGTCCAAATTGAGCCCAATTAGCCATTTTCCCTCCCCGGTGTCATGTAACTTGTTAGTGTTACAAGGTCTCAGGTGTGAATGGGGAGCAGGTGTGTTAAATTTGGTCTCATCGCTCTCACACTCCCACTGGAAGTTCAACATGGCACATCATGGCAAAGAACTCTCTGAGGATCTGAAAAAAAAGAATTGTTGCTCTACATAAAGATGGCCTAAGCTAAAAGAAGATTGCTAAGACCATGACACTGAGCTGCAGCACGTTGGCCAAGACCATACAGCGGTTTAACAGGACAGGTTCAACTCAGAACAGGCCTCACCATGGTCGACCAAAGAAGTTGAGTGCACGTGCTCAGCGTCATATCTAGAAGTTGTCTTTGGGAAATAGACGTATGAGTGCTGCCAGCATTGCTGCAGAGGTTGAAGGGGTGGGGGTGAGCCTGTCAGTGCTCAGACCATACGCCGCACACTGCATCAAATTGGTCTGCATGGCTGTCGTCCCAGAAGGAAGCCTCTTCTAAAGATGATGCACAAGAAAGCCCACAAACAGTTTGCTGAAGACAAGCAGACTAAGGACATGGATTACTGGAACCATGTCCTGTGGTGTGATGAGACCAAGATAAACTTATTTGGTTCAGATGGTGTCAAGCGTGTGTGGTGGCATCCAGGTGAGGAGTACAAAGACAAGTGTGTCTAGCCTACAGTCAAGCATGGTGGTGGGAGTGTCATGGTGTGGGGCTGCATGAGTGTTGCCGGCACTGGGGAGCTAAAGTTCATTGAGGGAACCATGAATGCCAACATGTACTGTGACATACTGAAGCAGAGCAGTATACAGTATTCCAGCATGATAACGACCCAAAACACACCTCTAAGATTACCACTGCCTTGCTAAAGAAGCTGAGGGTGAAGGTGATGGACTGGCCAAGCATGTCTCCAGACCTAAACCCTATTGGGCATTTGTGGGGCATTTTCAAACGGAAGGTGGAGGAGCACAAGGTCTCTAACACGGACCAGCTCCGTGATGTCATCATGGAGGAGTGGAAGAGTTCTCCAGTGGCAACCTGTGAAGCTCTGGTGAACTCCATGCCCAAGAGGGTTAAGGCAGTGCTGCAAAATAATGGTGGCCACACAAAATATTGACTTTGGGCCCAATTTGGACATTTTCACTTAGGGGTGTACTCACTTTTGTTGCCAGCAGTTTAGACATTAATGGCTGTGTGTTGAGTTATTTTGAGGGGACAGCAAATTTACACTGTTATACAAGCTGTACACTCACTACTTTACATTGTAGCAAAGTGTCATTTCTTCAGTGTTGTCACATTGAAAGATATAATCAAATATTTACAAAAATGTGAGTGGTGTACTCACTTTTGTGAGATACTGTGTGTGTGATATATTATTTTATATATCTATTTATATATATATATATCCCCCTATTTTCTTGAATCAGATTGGCTACTATCAGTGTTTGTGTTTTATTTTTTGTAGCTAACTCCTAACGTTCAACCTGGACACGGAAATATCCTAATCTAAAAATCCCTTTATTTATGGTTAAATAAATCATAAGACTTCATGATTGTTGCTTTTATTATTATTATTATTATTATTATTATTATTATTATTATTATATTATTATTATGTTCTTCCCAAGAAGTTTAAGTCCATTTGTATAATCTACACAGAAAACCATTAAAGCCATTTCAGAGAATTAAAGTATGTAATGACAGGATGCAGAGAGTATCTTTGAATACACCCTGTAACAATGAAAAAATAAATATTTACTTTGATAAACAAGTTTTTGAGAAAATATATAGGGGAAAAAAATTGACAATGGACAGCATGCAGTCACAAACATGTATGGAAAAAAAGACATATATACCCTTGTCTTTTACAACAAGTAACAGGAATATTTGAATACTTATATTTGAAAATTGTTTATAAATTTCAGTAGCAAAGAAGGGTGTGACCCTCAATTTCAATTTAATACACAGAAAATGTATGGATTCTTCTTCTCATGGTCTTACATACAGGACTCAATTCAAAGTGCTTAAACTGAATCTTAAAGAAGCAAACCAGAGGAATTATTTAAGAAAAAATAAATTGCGCAGGGCTTCACTGGAATTGAGAACCACTGACCTAGTCGTTTCATAATAAAGCCAAGATTTCAGGTAGCTTTAATCACAATCTTCATTTTTCAAGGTGAGACTAAACACATTTTAAAACAAATGCAAATTCACAAGTCATCATAGAGAGCTCCTATTTTATACTTACACTTGAAAGGCAGCAGTCGTACTTCACAATAAATCACATTCATCACATTCTAATTTACAAGTAGCATGATTTATAGATTTAAAAAGTTTCCAAGATGCTGATTTGGTGCTGGATAAATACAAGTACTGAATTAATTGTATTATATATAACCATGGGGGGGAAAAATGACAGATTCAGAGAAAGCATGTATCTGATTTCACAAAACTATTTTTCCTATTAAAATGTTAAAACAAGGGCTGGGCCACGTCAGGATATCATAGTGATATTGGCATCACAGTATCTTTTATATATTTTTAAAACTACAAACGGATTAGAAGCAGCAGCCTCAGTTAAAACTTTGTACCGAATATTTTAAAATAGTTAAATGTTAAAATTGAATGACAGAAATTGTACTTTTTCTTTCCTTCTTTTCAGTGTTAAATAATTTCTTCTTTTTTTGGAAAATAAATATAAAGTATCACCTAGCTCAATATTTCACAGGTTTTTAATTAAAACACAATGCTACTGTTTTGCTGGCAGTTTGTCAGCAAATGGAAATTCTGATACATACGTTTATCATAGAAATGTCTTCAGGTTGCGGTATATTTTTTGTGATATTGCCCGCCTCTAATTAAAACTGCATTCTGAAAAGAAGTTCAATCTTAAATTGGCTCCAGTAACACTTGAAAAGAGTACAGATTTCTTTCATGACAGTCAGTAACATTCTTCATTCATTCAAACATTTAGGCATCAGCCCTTATACACATTTACATCCTTCATGGCTGGGACTGCTGCTGTAGTCTGGTGATCTGCTATGTGATCAGACAGTTGATCGATCAAGCATCTGTGCCAGTAACAGATGACAACATGAAGGCTTGGGATCCAGCATTAAAGTCAAAGAATTAGAGCTTTATACAAATCTCTGATAAGCCTCTCAGTGGGATCTGAGGAATAAAATAAATTAAGATCAGAATGAAGAACATTTGAGTAATTTACTTTATGTAAGATGTGAAAAGTCACATCTATATTACACTCACTGCCATACGGTGCTGTTTGCGAAGCAGCTGGATTCTGGTCTGATCCATTACTGTGGCAATATCCCCCAAAGGCTTGTCCAAATCTTCAGAGTATCTTTGAATGAGGGAGAACGGGACTCTGTAACGGCCATGCTGGAAAGAAAGGTAAGAAATGTATACAGCTAAATTACATACAAACTGCTCAGGTGCAGATTCATGGCAATCCGTTCATTAAGTTGGCAGTCATATACGTACATACAATAACTCATTGTATACACATTATTGTCATGGTTGATTGGTTGAACCATTGGACTGAATGCTTGATTCTGCTTGGTCAGGAGTTGATTAATTTTCTATAACAGCAAAGCTCAAAGCTCTATTAGCGCTGGCTGGCTGTAAGGTTTAAATGAATGCACTCGTTTTAATGCATCATCGTTTCTATAGCAACAGCTCATTCACAGGGATTTGTAGAGCAGATTTTGCATTTTTGAAAGGAGTCTCCAGTGTCAGCACTGGTAACAAAGGAAAAGCTGTAACTTTACATTTTACAATCTCTTGGTAACAAGACAAGCTGTTTTTTTGTCTTATTAAATTCAAGAGAGACAAAAGAGAGGCTGATGAAGAAATGACTTTATATAAACAACGGTTATAATGTAAGTGATGGGACCTAACTTTCTATAACAGTACAGCCCGGAATATTTCATTATTTATGCATTAATTTACTATTTATACATTCTATTATTTATACATGGATGGAGCGGGTTGTCCACTAATCGTAGGTTTGGCGGTTCGATTCCCGGCCCACATGACTCCACATGCCGAAGTGTCCTTGGGCAAGACACTGAACCCCAAGTTGCTCCCGATGGCAAGCTAGCACCTTGCATGGCAGCTCTGCTACCACTGGGTGTGAGTGTGTGTGAATGGGTGAATGGGACACAAGCACTTTGGACAAAAGTGCTATATGTGCAGATGATTTACCATTTACATTATATGTACAACAAAGATGTGAGAACCCAGGTTAATTCATAATGTCCATATAAAAGCAGCCCTGCTGTTAGAAAAGGTCAGTTGTGAAAGTGGCCATTGGAAACAGAGCAGGATTGTACATAATGGAAGACAAACAGTCAATTATCTTCTGTTAAGTTAGTGGTGATAAGGAGGAACTGATTAAATATACAACTGGCAGTCACAACTTGAGTATCTAATCAATGAAGATATGGATGGAGTGGTATGGAGATAATCAAAGATGTTTGGATTACTACCACAATGGCAATATAAAAGACCTAATTCCAACAACACCCTTACTAAATATTGATGCAGGTATAATAGAGCATAAAACATGATCAATTCCTGAATGTTATGAAATACCTTGTCAGAATAGGGCTCCTCTGTGAGGTCTATACCATCCAAAATCAGCTTCTCCTCTACAAGTGACTCCAGATTAGATGATCGAGCATGCTGCACTTTCTTTCCAAGTCTGTGGATAAAAGGTTTGCTGGACTTGGGAATACCAGAGGCAGGGTCTGATTTGTGTGACACCAAGGTGGATTGGAACACGTGTTTGTTGTCAGGGTTTGTTGTCTCTTTGTCATTTACAAATGGCGGTGGAAGAGGTTTAGGAGGAATTGGTGGTTTTATGCGAGGTGGGTATAAGGGAGGATCTGATGGAGAGGTTTCAGCACTATCTACAGGTACATCATCACTCTCCACATCTGTGGAGGAGTCAACAGAAGGGAAAGTTAGCTCATCTTCTGTGCCTAGCTCTTCAGATTCATTCTCTTGATTGGAACATGCCTGACACATTATAGCTTCATTCTGCTCAGCAGCGCTACACCTCTGCAGCAAAGCATCAGGTTCTACTGATTGAATGGGCGTCAAGTTTTCTGGGATGTAGGGCTCCTTCATGTGGAGGATCCGATAATCCAATGAAAGAGAACGTTTCCACAAGCCTTGGGGTACAGGGACGGAAGGCAGCTCATCATAGCTCTGACTGAGGGGCTTTATGCTGAGCAAGGAGCGGCTTGCCCCTAAGTGAACAGCTTTGATGGAGGTTATCTGGAAAGGTGGCAGGAGAGACTGTGGATCCTGCCTGCTGCTGGACTGGCTGAGAGGAGGAGTGGGATACTCAGGAGATGGTAGGTGACTGGACTCAAAGCCTGATGAAGACCTGCTTAAATGAGATGTCTTTTTGCCTTTCCCTAAAAAAAAGAGCCGTGCAACATGTGACTTACACACCAACATGAACAATATTTAAATCAGTATGCAGAAGAGATTACTAAATGGAAATAATACCGAGTTCTCCATGCAAACACTTGACATGAGAGATAGCATGCCTTCACACATACAGCAGATGGCACAAAAACAAAGCGAATGGAAACAGGCAGAAAAAAAAGCAGACAGTCCAGACACGTATGTTACAGCCGTTTATTCTGTAGCCTCTATTATAACTGGTCAAGGACAAACTAAGAAAGCATGTGTATATATATTTTTCCCCAGTTAAGACAGTTTCTTCTGTTCAGAGATGCATTTTAATATATAGATTTTTTTTTGCAATTGTCATGATTAGACCACATTTTCCAAGTCATTTCTGTAAATATATCGATTTTATGCTTCTTTTTTTTTTTTACGTTGCATATAATAGAGCTTTGAGGCACATATTATACTGTGCAAATTATATTAGATGTTTAATAGAAAAATATACACAGACAAACAGAACAATTTCAAAAATACAAGCATGGAAAATATGCTCCAAAGTGGCGACTGACATTTACAAGAGCACGTCAGAATCACTTTTGTTTTATAGAACTAAATGAAAGCAAAAGACTAAAATGATAATCATAATTCCAAGTTCTAACAATAAATACTGCCAGCTAAGCAGTTAACTACAACTTTGTCACACTTTTGGTTCAACACAATTTTAGCCAAACACAAAACCATTGCTGTTCATGGCCATAACAGAACAGATGGAACAGCAAGATAGATGCAAAGCCATCACTTCCTTGTACACGATGAACAAGATGAGACGGAATGTACTGGTCCTTTGAGTTTTTGATGGAGAATATGATTGACATGTCGGTGGACAAACACTATGCAGAAGGCAAAGACTTGCGAAGGGCCGAGAGAAAGATAGAGGTCGGCCCTTGGAGCAGAGGAAAACAAAGTGAGCAAGAGAAAGTGTAGAGATGGTGGCGAGATGAATGGCCAGAGTGTGCTTATCACAAATACTGTTAAGACACGTCAGTTTGTTTTGCTCGACTCTGGAGCATGCAGACACTGGCAGCCCACAGAGAAAATGAGTAGTGTGGCTGGAGAGAATCACGGGCGAGGAAAGCTGTTATTACCATTCTCCAGATTCTCATTGCTCTCATAGCAACCAGAGTCACGTGGAGAATCTCTTGAAGGAGCTGATATCTCTGGCTGAACCTTCTCCTCTGGGTCTACTGAGGAGCCACCATTCTCGGGGTCACTGTTAACTAGGATCACATACACACAACAGAGGAAAATGACATGTTTTCACATACTTCTTCCATCTCTCTTAACATACAGTAGGTACGCTTTGTGTATGTGTGTGTGCGCGCATCTCTAGCTGCTGGTCCACTCACTGTCGTACTCCTGCAGCAGCTCCACTGCAGTCAGCAACACTGCTCTGTGCTGTGGGTCTCTGATGTTCAACTCGTCCAGGTCCTCTTCTTCCAGCAACTTAAACGTTTCTAGATCCTCATATCCATTAAATAGGAATGTGGGCATGTGCTCCTATAGAAGCAGACAGCACAGGAAGATTAAAAAAAAAGACTGAACTTTAAAAGGAACCTGACATTACTATGGAATTTTACAGCATGTTTGGGTACTTGTAACTGTCATTACTTTGAGGTCGATGCGCTCTAGAAGCTCCTCCACAGAGGTGGGTTTGGGAGGCCGACTCTTCCTTCTCTTCCTGATGCTGCACTTGGGCTTTTCGCATTCCTCACTCAGCACGTCCACATAGATGAACTTAAAGGTGCCCACCTTGTTATTCAGAAGGCCCATCCATGTACCCATTGGAGGCTTACTGATTATGTCTATAACGTCCCCTCTCTGGAAAATCGTGATCATACATGTTGACTTAAAGCAGACATACCGTCATGCAACATAACATTACTGCATTAACTAGTATATGTTAAATTTATTACAAATTGTTTAATTATATTATGTATATGGAATATACATCAAGTGGAATAAAAAGTATAACCTACACTATACAGATATAAATATACAGTCCTGATGAAAAACTGAGATACTTTATAGTGCAGAAATCCAAAAGATTTAATAACAAAAGTTCAGCTGAGGTTTCAAGGTGAGAGACGTGTCTGAATTCAGGCCTCTTTAAACTACTTGTAGGTCACCTGATCTAGTCAAGTCACTTAAGCAATCAAAGGCAACTCTGTGAGCGATGAATGGACAACTGAAAACATGTGGCTATGCTTGTAAGTGTAAATACAAAATACACTATAAAGACTTAATATCAAAGTCTGAACAAATAGTATGTAGTCAAAAATGGACCAAAATAATACCAGATAAGACATCATAATATATTGCAAAACAGAACAGAAATCCACCTCCTCATTGACAACTGGGAAAATGGTAGCATTAAGGGCCTCAATGCAATACATCTCTTTCCTTCAGCACACCTTATGTTACAAATTATCTTACAAACTGTCCACGACTGGCCGATACCTATAGGTCATGTGAACACGGTCATAATGCTATCTAGGATTCCGTTGTGGATACATTTTCTCAGAAAATGTTCTATTGTAGTCAAACTGCACGAACTTCAGTTGGCAATAAGGATAAAAAAATTCAAACCACAATACTACAAATTGGATTCATATGATGCTGAATCCAGCTTCTATCAAGATTTTATAGCTTTTATTTTGTCCGGTATTTTACATATTCTTATTTTCCCATATTGAGATTTTAAACTTTGTGACTGAATGTGTGTTGTGTATGTACGTCTTGTGATATTTTCTTTGATGTTAACTTTCTGTGGCGGATTGTCTCCCCATATTTCACATGACTGCCTTCGGCATGTTAAACATTTGTTGTGATGTCTGCTTTGGATAGAAGTCACATGGATAGATGATAGTTAAGGTCATGCAATCTTTAAGTTTAAAAAGACCGGTAGACCTGTCTCAGCTGAAATGCATTTGTGCTGTATGCCTGAACATTTTATTTTCACTCGGTCTTTGGTGTACCCAAAGTATTTCCCAAATACTGCTTTGAAAAGCATCTAGCATTATTTTCTGTGGGGTTTTTATTTATTTATTTATTTTTTTTTACATGAATTATATAATTTAGTGATACTAACTTCAAACCTCTCACCTTGAGTTTGAGGGAATCTGTGTCATAGGGACTGGGGATAAAGTCAGTGTGTACAACGGCTCGGCCACAAAATGGCCCTCTGTAAGGCAGCTCCTCGTCATCACCATCCTCTGACTTCACACTCTCTCTGTTACTTGCTGAGGAGTCTGTGGTGCTTACTGTCTGACCACCTGCAAATGCAAGTCCATTTAAATGCACATCAAATAGAGTTTTGAAATGTGATTCAATTAGGGAGGATTATGATCACCCGTGCAGAAGCAGGCTGATGCACACACTTACTCATTGAACTCTGTCCACTTAGTGAGCTCCTCAGACTCTCGACAGAACCGCCGGACTTGAGCTTGGGTTTTTCCAGCGAGTCTGTGTCTGTGTGGGGGGACTGGAGTGACTCAGGCTCTCTGCTCGGACTCACCTGAGTGGAATAGACAGCGAGAGAGCTCGATATAACCTTATACTGTATTTTAATAGAATTGCCAGTAGGGGCAGTCAACACATACAAATGGATAGAGTATTGCATGACACAGCACATACTGTAGGTTTAAATGCTGCAGGAATCAAAACCACAGTGACTGATATCTTGAAGTCAGTGCATGTAGTTGTGCATTTAAAATGCCACTATGATGATTTTCCAGTCCTACTCAAAATGTGAACGAATGCAATACACATGCTACTTTATTATATACAAGTCTTATATATTTTCATTATTTCATCACATTGACATTGTAAATTGAAAGCCAGAGTGCCTTTGAGAAAAGAGCATCACCACACGTGCAAACCAGAAACCATGGATGACTGCTGAAGTGTGCTTACTGATGAAAACCCGAGACACTGCCTTCAGGGCTGACAACAAGCAGCCCTCGGCACAGCAAAGGCCAATCTGTCCTGGGTTATCAGACAGGCAAAGTGCAAATACATCGAAAGAAATCTGGTTGCAGCTGTTGAAGGCTTCCTTTTTCTGCCCCTAGCCAGTTCAGGCATTTCATGTGTTCCAGTTTCAAAATTATTCAACCGCTTGAATAGAATCCCTCACAACAGCACAAATATGCAAAACGGGTGTTGTCTCAAGCACACCTGATGCAACTAATCAACAGCTTCATTGTCATTAGTTGCACCAGGTGTGCTTGAGACAACACCTGTTTTGCATATTTGTGCTGTTGTGAGGGATTCTATTCAAGGGGTTGAATAATTTTGAAACTGGGGAAATCATTATAAGTTGAATTTGGGGAAACCACTTGAAGTATTCTTTGTGTTGAACTATTTTAATTGCTTTTTTTTTTTTTATTTGTTCATTGCAAACAGCTGAAAGTCTGTAAATTTCGACAATAAACCTGATTTGCAATGGGGGTTGAATAATTTTGATTGCAACTGTATATAGTGGGAGTACAGAGGAAGGGGGTTGTGAATGTTTTGGGGAGCCAGATATATAAGAGATGGGATCAATGGAGTAACGAAGACTGGTAGATTGTAATAGATGGAGATGCATTTTTAATCATTCCATAATTCATCTTTCTTCAGTAAATGCTTTATTGTGGTAAGGGTCTTGTAAACACTGGACACAAGCTGGGAGACTGCCAGTCAATCACAGTGTACCATCCACAAACAAATTCCCACACTCGCTCACACCTACGAGCAATTTAGCATGGCCAATCTTTCTATGTACAGGTTTTTGGACAGTGAGTGGAAACGAGAACATGAAAAACCCACACATGCACAGAGAGAACCGTAAGGCAACAATTCTACCCACTGTTGCATGTATTTTAACCAGTATTTTTGAAAATGTCAACTTGAGGTAACCATCCGATCATACAGTGTGACAAACCATGAAACTGTGACACCATAAAAACCCTAGTGTTCACACACCTCTGAAAAAGCAACACATCCTAAGAGTACCACGAGAGCTCCCCCTGTTAATGGTTCAGAATAACAACAGAAATAAAAACAACAAGATGTATTGCTGCAATACCTGCTCAAACAGGACAGAACTACTTTTCTTGGATATGCGTTTCCTCATGGTCTCCTTCACCGACTTCACCTTCTTCCCAAGAGAGATGCGGGACGGAGTTGGTGACCTCGCTGCATCTCTCCTGCTGATGGTCCCATTATCACTCTGCAGTGGAATCGGAAAACACATTGGCAGACTGACCTCAGACCTCAACCTCAATCTCATGAGGCGTGTGTGGATAATGCGTACACAATGAACCATGCAATTTATTGTACTGTATGTAACAAAACAACAATACCTCTAGTCTTATATTGTCTGATTTGGAAAATAATATTGTGTTTAGTACTTACAGGGGTGTTACAGCTGTGTCTCATGTATGCAGCCTGGTTCATAAGGTCAAACCCTCCAAAGCTACACGCCCTCTGCAGAAAAACATTATTGTTGAACTGCTGAACCAGACTGATTGCAAAATATATCCATTAAAGATTTTTCAAAAGTGTGCATTTTTTCCACAAAATATAAAATCTGCTTAAACTAAATAAATAAATAAATAAAAACACTTGGAAGATCTCCGCTACATAAAAAAAATAGGGATGAATAAAGCAGCTAGGTAGAGTGTGAGAATCTGCTGTGGCTTTTTAACAGCAGGAATAAGTGGAAGCAGACATACAACACTCGGTTTCCATATCACTCATCCAGTGGGGGTTTACCAGATCTACTTATGGAAGTAATTCTCATTGTTGTCACTCTTACTGGAGACAATAACAAGGAATATTTAAACATAGTGTTTGGGGTTAACCATACAATCAGAGCTTCTTAACTCACCCCATGTAATTTAAAGGGACTCAAGGCCCGTCTCATTTCTCCATCGGTCACAGAACGGGTTATCCTGGGCTCTTCCTCACAGCAGCCCTCAGCTTCAGAAAAGGATGAGCGGCTGCCTGCGTCCATCACCAAAGGGTCCACATTGGGCCCTGTGGGAGGGGAGCTCAGCCCCTGGCTACTGATAAACGGCTTAAACTGCTTATGGCCACTGTAGGTGTCCAGGCTGCTGGAAGACGGAGATGTGGTCAGGCTGTCTGAATCTTCGTCCACACACAGAACTGAGGCCAAACCATCACCCTGAGACATGACCAGACGCTTCTGTACACCTGAGTAGAGAGCAGCCTTTTCCTCACATGTAGGCGAGAAGGCAGAGCTCAACGAGTCTGAAAGAGACACAATTAAATTACACACACAAACACAGAAACCAGAAAAATGGTGGTGTACATTTGAACTCTCTGATTTGTTATTACAATCACTACACATTTTCCTTTCTTTCTTTCATTCCCCTCCCCCTGTCCTAACATGTATCATTATCATGTCTGTTACCCCCTACACCCTCCAGTGACCCATATTAAGCTTTAAATGTGTATCACATTACATTCACAAATGCTAATTTATTTACTATCTCCCCCTCCTTAATAGACCATGGGTGATCAAATATCTATCAATATCAATAAAGACTCAATTGTCCTCCAAAGAGGACCAAAAACAAAGTCTGAAAGAGCAGACAAACCACATTTTAGTTTTTGCCAGGTATTTTATGACATTTTCTCTCTGAGGGTGCAGCAAAACTCTTGATTCCTCACCTTTTGATGTGTGTTTTTTGCTCTCGTCTATTCTAATAAGCTTCTTCTTCACACGGCGGGTAGAGTTGACCAGCTTGTGAAGCCTGCCAAAAGCCGCCGACTCCTCCAGCTCATCATCTGACTGCTCCTGTGACTGCAAGCCAGGATGGAGGAGTTAAAGGTCATTAAACCATTGCCTTTCAACATGTTTTAATTTGCTTGTCACATTTTTAGTAACAAAGCATATAATACATATATTTCGGTACCATCAGTAGACTAACCAAAAACGTGTGAAGTAGTAGACTAACCAAAAAAGTTAAATCAGTAGATTAACCAAGAACGTGTGAAATCAGTAGATTAACCAAAAATGTGAGATGATATAATGTGGCATTTCAGGTTTAGTACTTAAAGAAGGGCCAAGACAGCCAGAATGCTACATAGATTTGTGTTTTCCCAATCATACCACTGATTTCTCTCATACAGAGACGATGCACTTGAAGAGTTTAATCAGTTTGGGTAAACACTGAACTAAGCAGGAATAAATGCTGGAATAATAATTATGAATAATAATGAACATTTTAGTAATGGAAGAAAAAAGGCAGCTTTGAGATAGTTTAGTTAAAAAAAAAGATAAAAGTATAAATGTAAGACGTCAAGCCAGTCATGTACTGTACCTCCTGTTAATTCAGTAGGTACAGTAGATGACAAATTTGACCAATTACAATTTACATCAAGCCTTTTTATAGGTATAAATAACCCTTCAACTTTTACTCTGCAGACTATAGAACTGTAGCTATTAACAGTGTAAATTCAAAGTAGAACCTGCAAGACATTACACTGGTTTTAACACAGACGTTTCCGTGAATAAGTTCTTAGCAGTTTGTTTTAGTAGCTGCTTGCTGTGAGCTCTCTTCTGAAACCTAATGAGACAGAGACAGACAAGACTGCAACCATATTTTTAGCCAACCATATCTGAAACCTCCTGTGCTTAACATGTGTCTTCCAGCCACGACTGATACAGCACCTATGATACACATCAACCACATGTAGTTCTGTTTAAAACCAATATTTCCACACAGGCTGACAACCTCTGTGCATAGAATTAGACACTGAAAAGCTACTAATATGTTCTACATGTGAGATCTTCGTGAGTAAAGAAGAGAAATGAAAATGAAAGGCTGAGTGTGGCTTTCAATCTGGTTAAACGCAGCTTCACGAAAAAAAATTCTGAAGTTCTGGGAAACAATTCAGACAGTGTTACTTTTGTTAGTGCTACTGATACATTTTGTCATAGAACCATTGGAGGCTAAGGCTTTTTATTTCTGTTATGATTTTGCACTAGTCTCATGGTCAGAGGTCTTGTTCAAGGTCTGAGTGGAATACCACAAAACACATACCAGCTCTATCATAATATAACCAGAACAACAATGTATTCTCTTACTGCATATTTTTGCCTGATCCATGTGCCAATACAAAACCTTCAATGCTTGGATTACATCCTAACATTCTATAGGACTAGCTGTCCTAGTACCCTCAAGTCATGTTCCTGAGTTTTGCATAGTAAAATAGGAGGGAATAAGTTGGGGGGGAAAGGCACACAGAGAGACTGCCCAGGAGAATGTGCCCTTCAACTGAGCTCTCAAATCACACCCTCCCTGTCTGAAAAAAGCTGCACCCTGCAGAACTCAGCCCAGTGCTGCATACAGCCAAAGTGACACAATAGGGGGTTAAAGTATTGAGGGTGATGAATAGAGCTTAATAGGGGGTTGGGGACATGGCCCAGTGGTGGACTGATGGATTTGTAATGGGGGGAGAGCAGTGGTTCACATCCAGGCCATGAAGGGGGGAGTGACATCAACAAATGCCTGACAGAGTGGGTGACATTCCTGCTGGGAGAATGCCTGAGACGGGAGGATGTGGCGCAGCCAATAAACTCATTACAGCAAACAAGGATGTGGCACGGCTAATCATACACAGCTGCTATTAACTCACTCATTAAACTGGCTCAGGAGTGAGAGGGTTTGATAAAGTAAAGCTGTCAGAGATATGTGCAAGTGTAGCCCATTCTAAAGTTTTATGCAAGACTGAACAATAGGAGAGCATTCCTACTTACAGTAAAGTTCACCGAGAGCTCGTTCGTAGTGGGACTTGAAGCATCAGTCCACTCCGTTGTGTCTGTGGTACATGACTGACGATTTTGAGCCTCGTACTCTTTCAGCTAGAGATGAGTAGAAGAGTATTTGGAAATTGATTGGGACCTTTAATGTTTTTTCTAGTTTAGGTTAAAGTATTTGAGCCATTTGCAGATTAAATATGGCTGTTAAACACTTTAATCCACCTTAATTCCAAACACAAATATGAAAGCCAGGTACTGTAAATAAATAAAAGACATCATAGTAAGCCCCCCACAACACCATGCACCAGCAGAAAGGACAGCGAGATAGGAGCAGTGACATACCCGAGCCAAGGCCTCCTCTACAGTTATCATCTTCTCCTTCACCATCATCATCAGCTGAATGCGTTCTTCATCGCTCATCGTGATCTCACTGGCTACAAAGCCAAGGTCATCAGCTGTAGACAAGATTCAGAAGAGGTCAGAGATTTCTAAGAACACGGAGCTCCAATGGATTTCAGGTCATATAACGAAATGTCAGCGGCACCTTTTGACGTCTGGCGTGTAACGCCTTTCTGTGTCTTGCGGAAATTCTGCCAGAAGGATTTGTTTTTCTTTCTGTCCCATTTTCCTACATTAGCAAAGGAAATGTCAAAATAAAACTTCAGACCTATACATCACAAACGCACATCTACATTTAAAAATGAGTAAAAACAGCACTAACACTAGCATTTTTAACATGTAAATATTTTGTCTGTGACATTGCCAAGAGGACTTTAGAGATACACAAAAGTATTAAGGATATTTACATCTCTCTCTCTCTCTCTCTCTCGCTCACACACACACGCACAGTACCTACCTCCAGATCCATCTTCTGAGCCTGACTTGTGCATCAAAAGCCTAGAAACAAAAAAGTCATAAAGCACAGCTCTCAGTAAAGCAGCCGGGACACCGTATCTTCATCTCACCTGTTTTCCCACATTATATTCTTCATATTGTTTTTACAAACTATCCAATGTCTTAATTTTCCCACATATCATCACGCTGTCGTGTCCATAATACCCACAGGCTGCTGTAGTGGTGATCAATCTCTTACAGTGGAGTTATGGAGAGGCTGTTGGCTCTGGAGCCAAACACACACCTCACCAAAGCTCACAATAACAATGGAGGCTTTTCAAATGCTGTCGGGCTTTTAGTGAAACTCTGTTGCTCACGTGGCCTGTGCATTCCTCTCTCTCAGCTGACCCTTGTTGCTGATGTTAGATCAGCAGTCTGTGTAGCAATGCTACATGTAATTTAATTACTTAATTTATTTAAGCTATGAACTTTACTTTTTATTACAGCTTGTAAGCAAAGGCCATACATACTTATTTACATACAAAGATGAAAATGGTCATGGAACGCATGCATTTTTGCACGATCCTAGTGTTATCTCCCCCTCTTTCCTTCCAATCATTGAATCATAGGAAGGAAGCAGGAAGTGAAATGGGTCACCAGGAAGTGCGCAAGGCATCACCTTTACACTCACATGAGTGGATATGTTTCATGGATGGGAAAGATGTTTGTCACACTATATCTTTGGATCTTTGGGAAGACATTAAATGGATCAACATATCAAAATGCAAGGGGGAAAAATGGTTTTTAATCAAGAGAATTAGAAATAGTACCTTCTCTCGACCTCAGGAGTGGACACAGTGCTGCTCAACCCCAGGGACTCCTTGGAAAAGGTGAAATTTTAGTGAAAATAACAAATTGGACATGAAATAACAAATTAATCTTGAATGAAAGGTGCAAAGATTTGCTGGAGGCCTACCTGGATTTCTGAGCGCAGCTGAAGTGATGTGATCATTGACTCTGTATTTGCCTGAAAAATCAAAAATATACATAACCGAAAAAGAGAAACCACAAAATATACGTAGTAGTGAACCCAGGAAGCTTTGGCAAACCCTTAGTTCTCTTACTAATGTGCATTCTAGTGTTATGTTTGTGATTTCAAAGCTAATTAACTTATACGTAAAGAGCACGGAAATAAAAAGAAAGAAAGGTTCTTACGATTTCTGCTTCCTGAGCCACTTTGCGCTTGCGAAGCTCCTCCATCCTCTCACTCACGTCACTGTAAGAGGTACTGTAATACTCTGAGTACTCCTTAGCCAATTCCTCAATGTTTCCCAGAGAGCCATCCTGTAGAAGAAAAGGAGTAGATGCCATAAACTTCAAAGGATAGCTGTGGGAATAAAAGCCACCGGCATGGCTTTAACTTATCAAGCATTCATATAATCACAAATGAGTAACTTTCAGACTAAAATGTGAATTATTAACGTATCTTTAACCCCCTTTACATTGTATCCAGGTGTCCATTCTCCTGACTCCTACTCGACCTCAACTTGACTGAGATCAGAAGTGGATGACGCAGCTCCAGCCAAGAGGGACTGCAATTAAATCAACTCAAGGAGCAAAACTAAAGGGGGAGTCAGAGGTCTAGATAAATTGCAGAAGACAGCAGAGTTCACAGGTCCTACTGATAAATGCAGAATTTCCAGCTATTGTTTTAGGCAAACTTTGATTTGTGGCCACAAATAAGATAAAAGAGACCTGCATCATCATGCAAACTGCAAACTCATCCTGAAATGTCCCCTGATATTTATGAGCATCCTGAAATTCCAGGGAATTGCATGTGATGACATCTGTTGCTCTGGAGCAACTCATCACTAAAAAATGCACACCATAGTTCGAGTTCTCACGCAGTAATACCAACACTCACTCACTACGCCAACACATTTCAGCCCGGAAATCCATTCATCAAGTACTCATACGTGCCTCTCCATTAAGTATGTGTGGGATATCATTTGAATAAATGATCTGTGTGTGTCAGGAAGTGCAGCTGGGCTTGATAAGCCTCTTCAGGCGAAATGCAGGATGATGTGATTACAACATTTGTTAAAATCAAGCAAATATTTACAAGCAAACTGAAACCACATAATAAAAATCTAACTTTTTTTTCCCCTGGTACATAATCTAAATAGAGGCCTTGTTAATCATATTCAAAGCACAAGGGGGATGATGGGAAAAGAAAGCAATGTAAATGTGCAGAACACATTTGTCAAGGTTCAATTTTCCAATCTACTCTAAAGTACATCCACAATGTAGATTTTGTAAAGTTTCAAGGCCGAATCCCAAGTTGCTATTCTCCATTAGTCATATAGTTCACATACAGTGTTCACCAGAATTATCTTTCATAACAATGAGCAAAAATTATTGTGGAAAAGAAACATTACACAATAATTAAAATTTTCTACTCAAAAATAGAAGTAACTAGAACTTAGTCCTAACAAATATCATTCTCATCAGCATATTTTTTAACATTTTTTTTCTCTCAAAGATACATGTGCCAAAAAAATCAAGACCCCAAAAGAATGTTTAAAATAAATGCAAGAATTTGACTTTCAGCACAATAGAGACAGATGAAACAGACTGGTGAAGAAAGCACAATGAAGCTCAATTAGTACTATAACAAAGTTTTACATGCCAGAAACACTGTGACCCAGTAGCACACTGTTCCCCCACACAGTGAGGTGTATAGTGACAAAGGTTGAAAAAAAGCCCACAGATCACATTAGTGTGGTTTAACCCAAACAACTTGTTGCAAGTTGCAAGGCTGAGCTCATGAGCGTATCAATAAATGCAGCACCTAAACCTCAAACATCATTAGCACTGTTTGTTGTGTGATCAAACGTTAAATAATAAAGACAATTTTTCACAGCCTTCTTTTCTCATATTTACCAAGGGTGTCAATATTAGTGGAGGGCACTAATATATTATAATATTATATATATATAAAAAAAATTATGGACCTATTACTGAAACATTTCCTTCTATATTATAAGGTTAATCTGACTGTAGAGTAAAGGCAGAACTGCTTTTGCACTGGTACAAGCAGAAAGCATACAGGTCTCCATACTAGGAAATTATCTAGATGAAATTCTGAGTATAAAATGGCACTGTATAAAAACCTCTCATTAGAAAAACGGGAAGGGGGGGGGGGGGGGGGTCGGGCAATTCAAAACAAATAGTTATATACAGTCTGAGGCTAAAAAGAGTCACCATAAAGTGTCTCTACATATCATAGGCATCAATGAATTGATGTCAATTTGAATTTAATTTGAATGACTATAATTACATGTACTGATCGCTTCAAAATGGACTACATTAAGTTTATTTATTTAATGTTTGTTTATACTGGGTGTTTGAATGGAAAGCAGGATTATATAATAATTTGCAAAAAATGATGAACATATCAGTTCACCAGATGTTAATGCAAGTCCATCTTAATGTTTTTTTACGCAACATTAGTGCATTTATATTCCAGCAGACTGTCCTCTGTTGGTCAAGTGCTACAGCCACAAAGTGCACAGAATATGAACTGAATGAGCTTAGAGACTGCACCATGAATATGCATGAGCTAATTGCTAATGCCGTTTATTGCATTCTTTACAGTTGCAAGTTACTAAATAGCAATGAAAACCATTGGGTAAGTAACAGCCAAGCATTAATATGAAAGGAGAATCATTATCAGCTGAGAGTGTGAGGGTGAGAGACAGGATGAGGTTGTTGTCCAACCTTGTTAGACATTTCAGGAAGAGACTCAGTACTGTTATTCTCTCCAAGACTGATATAGTAAAATACTAATTGTAAGAATGCTGATAATTGTTGAATTGTAGACAAAATGCAAACTACTTAAAAGTTAAATACAACTATATCATTTGTATTTTTGGAGGGGTAGCAAAATTTCATGAAGGTCACGAATAGTTCTGTGGGGCACTGTAGATCATAGAAGTCTTCTTTTTATTAATTTTAAACCAGACATAGTGCATATAAATAGGGTGAAGGAAGTCATTTGGGATTTAGTCATTAAAAAAACCCCAAAAAGAAACAAAGAACGTGGATTACAGACTATTTTAATGTCCATTCTACACTCCATCAGGAAAGGGTTGTGGAAGCACATCTGGCATGCAAGCTCGTTTTTAAAAAGTGCAAAGCGTTGCTATGGGAACATTTAGGGATTGTCACAGGAATTGCTACAGCTGGTCATGTAATTCTTTCATGTACTCAACAGATGTCTTGATTTTATTCCTCACATTAAACATGTCGACCTCTACACTAACACATCTGCAGGCAAATAAATGTAATGCAAAACCATAATAGTAATTAGCCTTCATAATACAAGCAGGAATTCTTTCTTCTTCTTCTTCTTCTTCTTCTTCATTACATGGAACAGAAACATGGCACTGATCAGTTTTGCTGTCTTAACTGTGATTATATGGAAATTTTATTGCTCCTTTATAAACCATGAAAGGGCTTATTGGGATGATTAATATATCACAGACTAAGCAGAGCAGTATTGACAACCAGAGCTGGCTTAGTATTAAGAGCACGATGCACACATCAATGTTCCTTCAGAGTGCAATATTCAGTACTGAACATACTCTTAAGATGCACAAAGAGAGCTGTATAATACAAACACCAATGAAAATATTATTACACATCTAAATAAAGAACACGACTTACATTCTCCATCCTCTACGTACTGTACATAATGGAAATACAGAGCACTTTTTGTATAAGCCTAAACATAATTACAAATACAGAATAGATTATATCACGGCTTCTAATATCCACTGCCTTAAACAGTCTGATTTTCCTGCACTAACACACAAAGGGCTCAAGAACAGAGAAGTTGAATGACAAAACAAACAACCTATTCTTGAGGTGAGAGCCTCTTATACAGTCTATACTACATATAAGACCTAATTCTGCACTAAATCTCAGACAAACAAAAGTGTCCAAATGGTTGAAAGATGGAAAAAAGAAATGCTTCCGTATGGGTTTTTTTTTTCTGTAGATCTTTAGATTTTTGATTGACCAAACACATATTTTCAAAAGATAATAAGTATACAATTTACACTAAACAAAACAACTTACTAAAACGAGTCTGTTCAAATAAGCTAAAAAAAAACGTATTTGGTGTAAAACTGCTATAAGTTAATACAAGCAAAATACTGAAAGGATCTGAAGGCATGGGCATTCTTACTGAAGTGCTCCGAGACGTTTCCTTCATTACATTCCCTGGAAGCACGCACATTCCTCTGCTGCAAGAGGCACAGGGGGCTTGTGGTACCACATTCTGTGACTAGCTTGACTGTCCTCTAAGAGAGAACTATTCATTTGTTAAGTGACATGCCCTTGAGTCAAAGCTGCTTGAAATCTGGCTGCTTTTCATCAGTTAAGAAAGGCGGCAGTGGCCAAATGAAAAGCACTGTGCTGTGACGGCCACGCTGAGCTTCAAAACACAGACGTCCTCTGATAAACACTCCATTATGGCCTAATCACATGATCAAGTCCCTGTCTCCAATGAGTTTCTTTCTTCGCATGTAAACAGTGATTTAGTGCAGAAGAGAGCTAGAAAAAGACAATAACTCAAACATTACAAGATATAGCAAGAGTTACATTTATGAATTGCAGATGCAGCTATATGGGTTGAAATGCCACAGCAGAGACTAACCCACATTATGTATTATAGACATCTGTGCAGGCCTCACTGCTTACCATCATACATATGGTATTCATCAGTACACATGAAGAGTAGAAAGAGCACATTGTTGGATATGCCCAGAATGCAACAGAACAAAGCAATCTGGTATGGGTTGTCAATACATGATGTCATGAAGTAAATAATCCTGTCAGATTTTGTAGAGGAAAACTAATCCATTAATAGCAGAGTGGCATGCGACCTGCTGCTTATGAGGTTATTGAAATGAGGAAAATCCTGTCGCATTACCCTGGACAATGAGGAGCAAATTGAGCATGTCAGAGGCACGAGAGGATCAGAGTGTCTGGGGCCGTGGTCACGCCTGAGCAAGCAGCTCATTTATCTCTCCCCCCTTCACTGTGGAGCAGCAGGAGCTCAGTGCCTCATCTCACCCCGAGACCATGTAGAATTCCCACTCGGCCTCCTCATCAACTGGTACAGATGATGAACAAACTGACATTTCAGGCTCACACTAGAGCAGCTACAGTACTGCGCAAACGTCTTAGACACCCTATTTTTTTCAGTACAAACTTTGTTATAGATTTTTATTTTATGACTTCTACATTATCGAGTCAGTACAAAAACATTTTAGATTCCCAAACATTAGTTTTCCAGCACAAAATTGTTTGAATGTCAGTAAAGAAAGCAGTGTGTTAAGTGGTAAGAGACACTTTTCAGACAAAAACACAATGAAGGCTGCTGGGTTTTGCTGCAAAATTAAGAAGCAAGTGTGACAGTCAAAGTCTCCAGAAGAACCGTGTCTGGTTCTGCAAGATGCTCAATAAAACTTACAGCTCATTCCCTTATCTTCGCAGATTGTACCCGAGACTACTCATTTTATTTATTTATTTTTTGTTACACCAAATATTGACTTTGTTTCATTTACTACTGTTTACTGCTCTTTACAGTATTTTTTTTTTAAATGTTGAAACATTTAATGTCATTATTTTGAAGGCAACTTTGCTCTACAGCATTTCTTTGCATGTGCTTAAATCTTTTGCACAGTACTATACATCCAGAGCTGAAGAGATGGAGGTGGAGAAATCACGCCAGCCTCTGTATTGCTAATTCCCTTCAATCTCTCACGCCTTCATGAGCAGACATAGGTCACACCATATTCACAGTGATCAGGTCCTGTACCAGCTCTGGGGGGAAGGGTATAGATTGGGGACAATAGGGGGTGTTCCACTATAGTGGAACGGCTCTTGGTGACTGTATGCAAATTTTCTGTTAATCTTTATATTACCATCTCTAATGAAGACAGCACATCAAAATGGGAGGTACAAAAGGATATTTGGCGAGCAGGTACGATAAATTCCGCACCATGGTGTGTGGTTGAAAAGCAAACACATCGGATAATATTGCGTGTAAAAAAAAAAATGGCATCATTTCAAAGCAGTCGAGATTTCCATTGGAGCATATTATCCACACAATATCTAGCACATACTGGATTTCCTTTTGTTTACGGGGGTGCAGGAGGGAGAGACACACCGGGAGACTATCAGCTTTCAATGCATACAGGCCTGTCTCACATTCGCGAAATCCCTGCTGAGTGTGAATCAGTGTGAGGAAAGCCAGAGAACTCAACTCATTCAACTTGGCCTCATTACTGAAGAGCACGCAGAACACAGCAGGGGACAGCACTGGTTCACACCCACGTCTGTCTCCGTCTCCCTCTCTCTCATACATACACACACTCACACGCACACACACTCTTACTTCCGCAGTGTAACTTCCACCTCTATCATACTCAGACACATCCCTGTGTGACTATGCATCATCCTTCATCCTGAGAGCATCTGAGGCTTGCTCACTGACTGAAGAGACACTTTTTTTTTTTGTCTCTGGCATTGGGAAGATGGATCAAGCAAGGCCTCTCCTGTCACTTCTCATATGAATGACTACGCATACACAAGTCTTTAAAACTCTGCAGCCTATCTCCTTTCTACACTAACAGATCAAATGAATTCTGCTTGTAAGACTTCTTGAAACATATATGCGTAAGCACTAATTAAGTGCATGTGCTTAGACCAAACTTCTGTTGTTTCCCTAAAGCAACACCCTATCTTTAGTCTGGTGGATACGACATGTTTCTGAAACGCACAATTGGATTAACCGTGGAAAGATACGTGGATGCTGTAGACGCACTGATTGGACTGGAAAAGTTACATTATTCATACACTGCTTCAACACACCCGAAGAAGCTGAAGAAGTGTAGGAACTTTAACAATTCCTCTCACAGGACACAAGAATCAACAGGATGTACTTGACGTCCAAACACATACAAGATAGAATAGCAGAGATGAGAACAAAGCTGTTTGTGAAATGAAGTGAGAAACACCAAAAAGGAAAGAAAAAAAAGAAAGAAAATGCATCACAAACAGTGAAAACGACAACATACAGTACTACAAAGCACATCCTCCAAACTGCATTGTGTAACTTCTTACTAGACTACATCGAGTCTGTTAGATAGTTTGCTATTTAACTTAATTAACTTAACAGAACATAACAGACCATAAAGACCCTGTGTGAAGTACACTCACCAATGCTTGAGTCTATCGGGAGAGCTGCTCTGATGTGATCCTGCAGTTTGAGTTCTGTTTGAAACTTTTCTTCAGCGCACTCTGAGAACAATGCATGTTCGAATAGAGCAGAGTGGAGCAGAGGGGGAGTGTCTCACAGACACGCTGGCCAGCAGTAG